>NW_028322009.1:0-26506 GCF_036245765.1 Copidosoma floridanum | reverse complement strand
ATTTATGTGTAATTAGTGATCGATATTGTATTGTTACTTGATATTCCATTAGTTTTTTGTTAAAGTAATGAAGTCAATTTTAAAACTGTACATCATATATTTTCAAACTCTATACCACAGATTCAACTATTGAGGTAGAATTTTTGCATTTGCAAAACTTTGTTTTAGTATGATTTCCGTGTTTTTTATGCTACTTAAAAATTTGGTTCTCATTTATTGTGCCATGTACTTATATTTTAATGAGTTTTATGTTACATTATACGGATTATGGGTTTGTTAATTATTAATTTTTTTTTTTTATATTATCGTAGAATTAGTAAAATTTGTCTGTTAATCTGATTAATAAATCTGAAAATATTCTTTGTAATTAAATTTGAGGGTGCCTAAATCTTTATTATGGTTATTAAAATTTGCGTTATTTAAAAGACTAGGTAACTTGTACCACGTGAAAAAACAGCTAAGAATTACAACTTTTCTTGTTCTATGTTTTCTTCATCACCAGTTGTAAATCTGCTGAGTAATAATGTATATTGAGTTAGCTGTCGTCAGATATAAGAACTATTTTTTTATGATCTTTTTAATCAAGTAAGCTTTTCTGCATTTCAGTCAATTGATATATCATTGTGTTATATAATTATCATCTATAAAGAAAATACATCTTACATTGTAGCAGTAAGAGTGAAAAATTTTTTTGTTTAATGATAAAATTGAAAATAATGGAGGAAAAACAATTCACACATAGATATCAGCAGCAACTCTTATTTACGAAATTTTCTTGCACTCACACGGATGCATATCATCAACTGTTATATTTCTTTCTGATCCTTGAATACGTAATATTTTGCTAAGATTTTACAATCTGCTACTTTTTAAAAGTATCGAGAAAAAAATTTTTTTTAAGAATTTCGATTCATAAAAAAGGATTTTTTAAACGTTATAATCAGTAATAACTCCAAACTTTAAGACTTTACGAAAATTTAAATTTCACTACATTTCTTTATGAGTTTTATCATTAATGAGTATATGACGTTTGGGAAAAAGATTGTGCTTGTATACTACCAGGTGTAGATGACAATTATAGGTACGGATGTTACAAGGAAACTAATAATCATGAATACATTTTTGCTTGTGAGTATCCGCGGTTTTTTGTCAATATTTTCAAGTGAGACATTCATTTTTATTTCAATTGTTTGTTGTCTTAGATCTAAGATATCTTATTTTACATATTGGTTTATGTTTATGTAAAAGTGATGTTACGGTGAAAAGAAAGTTTCATATATCAATTGATTCGTAGGAGTTTTTCAAATTTGACTATGCTATCGAAAAATTTTCGTATTTCGTTTTATATTCATTACAATTTGTTCAACGTTCATAAAATAAAAAAAATAAGTCTGAGCCTTAGCAAGATCACCCTAAGTAACATCCATTTATACAGTAATTGATACAATATTAGGGCTATATACACATATATGTACAAAGTCCTTATCCCAAAGCACCTACATTTTTGTCCTGCGCCTAAGGTCATATGTCATTATAACAGCCTATACACTTTTAGAAACGTTTTTCTAAGCTTTCCCCTTCCGACGTCTAAAATTTTCTATAGCACTATCCGGCATAAATCAAAGAAGCGAGACTATATATTATAGAGTCGAGCCCAGAAAGTGGGACAGTACCAATGCGTACTATGTGCATGACAATTGAATTTTACCATCTGCTACTGTGCTGCTCTGCTTATAATATATTTATAATTGTTCCTATATGTCCCGCGCTTGTTTTTGTTTTACGTTTATTTTTCCTATGATCTGTTTTTAGAATCAAGCACTGACGCTTTTGTAAGTACATCATGTTATTGATCGAATTCTCTCTTTTGGGCGTTTGAATAAGAATACAAGCCATTTATTTGTTGGTGTGGAGGATGTTTTATGTTTCGAGCCTATGTGGTAGTTTTGTGAGCACGTGACTACTTCTCTGGCAAGAAAAAACCAAAAAAATCAGAAGAAGATATTGACAGCTATGTAAAAATAAGCAATAAAACACTAAATAACTTTGTGCAGCATGTACTAAATAAAGTTGAAGGAAACATTATTTTTTACTTTTTTGAAATTTAAATTAATTTTGATGCATGTATTACTGCTGCAATTTATATATCTTTAAAACTATAAGTTATGCATGTGCAAGTAATTTAAGTCGGTCCATATTATTTATTATGAAAATCTTCAACAAAGAATTCTATTAATTTAAGAATGAACGAATTCCTTACATATTAAGAGTCTTTTTTGAGTCAACGAAAACTTTCGCAATTTTTCTTTTTTACCTTATTTTCTTTATTAGTTCTCTGCGTCCAACAAAAAATATTCCATAACATAAACCAACGTAGGTGCCAGGGATTTGAAATATTTATACCTTAGTATAAAACAAATAATATCGTAAGCCATTTCCAATATCATGACTACCACCACCACACCGGGTTAGTCAAACGTTGAAGCCCATTGTTTCAACCAATCACAATTCTATGGAGGGCCACGTATTTACTCTTAGCAAATACGAACTTTTTTTTACTTCTACTCTTAAAAAATTATAACCAATCGATTCAAACTCAAGAGTTTTTTCCTCCCACCACACCTGCGTTAACGCAAGCTTGATCAAGTGCCTTTTTTCCCCTGCGACCACAACTTTGGATATTTTGTCCTCTTCTGTTATTGTTTTCATGAGTATTCAAACTATGTATTGAATTTGTGCCTTTTGTTTGTAAATAATTTGACGAAGAACAGATATTTTCGAAGATGGTTTATAAAAAATGATTTCTTTTCTATCTCAGCGCCACAAATCACAGGCCAACAAACACACCTATTAATGCCATTTTTTATTCTTGTTCTCCTTTCTTCTCTTATTCTTTTATTGTTATTTTTTTTTCATTGTTTAATTTCCTAAAAACTTGTATTATTGATTTATCGGTAAATAAACAGACCATCCAAATTGATTAAATAATGATTGTTATCTTTTTTCTTTTAAATTAATTGATGAAATTTTAATTACTATAACAAGAAAAATCACGCAGTCTCTTGACCTGCTGAGCGACCAAAAAATCGCCCGTCCATAATACAACTGCCGAGGACATCGGTGTCGTGGCCTCTACCGTATTACGTGCGATAACATATATTCATATAAATAGACTACACAGCTGCAGCCAAAATTGATGCCAGTCCAATATCGAATATGTAATAGGTAAGAATAAAAATCGCTACCCATTATATGTCCCAATACCATTAAATTTATAAGTATTAAGCTGATTCTATTAAGAAGAAAATATGTTAATCGAAAAAATACCATTATTTTGGAATCACTACCACCTGTAAGTATACTATAGTATATACGATGCTATACTAGTCCAGTAAAAATCGTTTGCGGGTAAAAGTAGGTTATTCCTCACCAGCTGCTATTTCCTATAGGAGAACTATACTTTTAGCGGGTACGCGGTAGCCAAGGGCTTTAATATATCATGTGCTAAGAGAGTTTTTTTGTTTGACGCGCTGATGGATGTATTATTCATGTGCTACCGACCGATCGTGTCAAGGGGGTCGAAGAGCTACGAGACTTAATTAATAATTAAAGAGGGTCGTTTTGTCCTTGACCACTACATGCCTGGTTAGCTAGTCCGATAACTCTTTGGCTTGACTTTTATAAAGTAGTCGATTGTTCTTTCCGTGACTTTAAAAATCACATGAATTTTCGAGATTCTCTTAAATCGAAAAAGTATAAATTTCACGGAATAGTGTCTTGATTCTTACAATTTGGCCGATTGCTTCGGATACAAGTCTGTTGCAAGAATCCAGAACGTCTTTTACTAGAAAAAGATACTGTATCGGGTAAAACTCAAAACTCCTGAGACTTCCGCAAGAGTGGCACAGTCACGTTAACGAAATCGAATTCATTTAAGTTTTTTTTGTTTTTTTTGTTCGTATTTATCATTGATTGTTTAATTTACTGACATTTAGATGAGTTTACCATACCCGAGAACATTTATTTAAATAAAATCTGCCTACGTCTGACCAAACTCGAACTCGTACTACTTGAAATTGGATGACTCGCAGTTTCCTGATTCCAGACAAATGACGAGCTTACTTCATACCTCATACCTATAGGAAAACTTTTTGAAAATTCTTTTACGCTTGCTCGATGATCGTGGTAGGCTTAGGCGTTCCTAGCTAAAAATGCAAGCGGATTCTCAGGTGTCTCGAGGACGACGAGGTATACCCTCCGCCAGCACAGTCTTGATGAACACTTGGTGTGTCGATGCTTACTGGAAGGTTCTCTGCAGTGTTACCTTTGAGGTTGTACTTGGTTAGTGATTAAGAAGGAGCCTTTTGTGTCAAATTGATCGAGACGTTATTTAAATACGTGGCAATATCAATTTAAGAGGTAACGAGTATTATTTATCGAAACTCGTTAGTATTGATATATATTGTATGCATCTCCTAGGGTTTGAATCTTGGTTGAAGTTTATCGGATTAAGTTGTCTACTATTTTTAACACAAATTTTCCTTTCGCACCTTAAGTACTACAATATTACAAACAACGTCAGATCAGATTCCTTAACGCAAGGGTATATCTGCAATTGTTTACAAATCGCTCATTTTCTATGAACCATCTGCAAAAAAATCTATTCTTCGTCAACTTACTTACAAACGGAAACCACAAAACCAATACATAGTTTGAATACTCATAGAAATAGTAACAGAAAAGGACTAAATATCCCAAACTTGTGGTTGCAGGAGAAAAAAGGCGCTTGATGGTCGCGAGTTTAAGAAGATTGACCGTGATATTCAAAGGGTAGAAGTGAAAGTAGCTCGTATTTGCTACGAGTAGATACGTGGTCCTGCCTAGGGTTGTGATTGGTTGGAACAATTTGCTCTAACGTTCGATTAACCTCATGTGGTGGTGGTAGACCTGATGTTAGACATGGCTCAATATATTATTTATTTCATGCTAAGGTATTAATATTTCAAATCCCCGGCACCTACGTTGGTTTATTTTATGGAATATTTTTCGTTGGACGCATTGAACTAATAAATAAAAAAAGGTAGAAAAGAAAAAATACGATGATTTTCTTTGATTTTACGGAGATAGTTAAAAAAGTAAAAAATCACTTATTGTACAAACGGTTGGTTGCCTAATTGAAATTTTCCATAAAGAATAACGAGGATCTACTTGAATCACTCAAACTTGCGCAAATTATAATTTCAAAATTATTTAAATCTCATTTCTTCTAGACCTTAAAATTCATGCTTGGATTGTAGTATTATTGTTTCTATCTTAAGAAGAAATAAAAAAAATCTTTCACCATGAAAAACAAATGTGTTGCAAAAATATTTATTGTACAGTAATTAGGATGTAGTGCAGTTAAAAATAACGGACAAATAACATACTTTGATTTTTTTGGTTTTTCCTTACTAAAAAAACAGCTACGTTAACATCAAATCACTACACTCTCTAAATATAAAAAAGAACAACACACCAACGAATAGCTGATTTGTGATTCTATACAAACACCCAAAAGAGAGTATTCGATCAATGACATGATGTACTTTCGAATGGGTCAGTGCTAGATCCCAGAGACAGATCATAGGAAAAATAAACGTGAAACAAAAACACACGTAGGACATAGACGGACTATTGTAAATATGTTATGAGCAGAACTGCGTAGTAGAAGGTGGTAAAATTAAATTGTCATGTACATTGAACGTATCAGTCCTGACACGCGATACATGAGGGAACTAAGTATTCTTCTTCGGCTCAATTCTGTATATAGTGTCCCTACTTTATTTTATGCTGGAAAGTATAGATTTTTTTTTTTTTATATTAGAGTGCTCTACGTCCGGCTGCTTTAATAAGGGCACTACTATGGGCACTTAGCACTTGGAAAAGGGACAAGGAAAGGGATGGGAGGCCTCCCATTACAGGAGGGGGGTAGGGGGAAATAGGCAATTTTGCTGCGAGAAGGTTGCCTAAACCCTCCTTGAGAAGCATTGCTTGGTGAAAAAGCACATGTGAAAAATCACAGAGGTACTTGCCCGAAAAGTCGCACTGGCCGGGAATCGAACCACGGTCTCCCGCGTGCCAAACCACGACCTAGCCAAACGAGCCACCGTGCGCTCTTGAAAAGTATAGATAAAAAATTAGAAATTTTTGACTTTGGTTTGGTGAAAGTTCGAGGAAGCGTTTTTAAAAGAGTAGAGGCTGTTGTTATTGTATATGTCCTTATCCGTAGGAGAAAAGGGTGAGTACGTTAAGCAGAGGCCGTGTACACATATATGTAAGTAGGACAGAGCGCTATTGCTGTACTTGGTACTGTAATTATGGACAAATGAGAGATAGCACTTTTTTTTAATTTTGTTGGTCAAAAAAAGTTAAAAAAAAATTATGCAATGTTAAGGTTAAACCAAAAAGGTACGTATAATATTTAAAGAGACAGTTCAAAGGGAACATACGTGCTTCGCAAATAACAATTTTAGCTAACAAACACGTTATAATATATACAACTAAAAATATGACTCTTAGCTGTTGTTTTATGCAGTACAAATTATCTGATCTTTTTATTAAAAAAAAATTAAACTGTAAATACAAACATAAAAAAATAATAAAATAAACGGACCAATGATGCATATTTTTTAAAATAAAACCAACGAGCAAATAAGTATATTGAGCATTAGAACACGCTAGTCAAGTTATTTGTCAAATAACTCAAGACCAGTAAAATCTTTCATAACAACAAAATCAAGAGAAAATTTTGTTAGAAATTATCCTACGATACCTACTAAATTACAGGTATTTTGCCAGTAGACTATACAATTACAAATATCTCTATTGAGTGTAGGATAAAAAAACGGCACTTGATATAAGTGGGAAGAAAATCGAGAAATGTATAGATATACTTTGTATTTTATGTTAAGCAGTACACAAATTTTCATTTTCATTCTTGTAATAATATGATCAAAAGTAAAACATGTCAAAATATTTTAGTTGACTATTCGTAAATAAAATAGATTAGATAGTAGAATGACATCATTTATTATTTCTTCTTTTACATTCTCTTTCGTAGATGAAAACTGTAAGTCAATCGATATTTTTAATGTTGATCACAGTCTTTCGACGACTGACTCATTTTTAAGAGGAACATATAAATACAAGACATTATTGTCCGAGTCGAGCCAGCCTCAACCTTATCCGAATCATATTCATTTTAGATGTTATCCGTTACGGTGGTTTCGAAGGAATCGTACCCGTCCTCGTCTTGTTTACTTATTTTGATACCCATAACTAGAATGAATTTACTGCTGACCTAAAAATTTAAACAAATTTTTTCAAATTAAACAAGCTTTATGTATAAAATATGAATAGCATTAAGAGAGATCCAACAGGTATGATTTTTATTCATACCAACTGTCTGATTAAAATTCTTGACGAAGCATAACATAAGTATGGTTACCACATACTTTTGAAACCCTTTTGCATACTTTTTATACTAAGTTTTATTGGTTCACGCAAGGAAGATTAAATTTTTAAATTAAAAAAAAAGGGTACACAAAGAGCTTCCATATATACGTTGACGTTTAGCGTATCCGGGACGAATATGGTAGAATCTATTTTCTGTAGATGTGTTTCCTACCAATACGCCACTTTATGAAATTTTCGATAAATGTAAAAAAAATGAGATATTTGTCTATAATTGATCGTTTTCTCACCTTATCATCATCGGCGGCTGAAATGCGGGGATAATCCTTAGATATCGGTTCATCTCCAACTGCCTCGCCTCTTGAGACGTTTTGCTGGAAGTCTGGTGACCCGCTAAAGACGTTTCAGAGTAGTCGATAGGACTTGGTAGTAATGGTTCTTGTCCTTCATTAAAATTTGGGTGATTCGATTCAACTTCGGACATTTTTGTAAAAATACTATCGTGACGTCACATTTTCGATTGATAAAGAAATAATGGCACGAACTGTTGTTAAAGTTACTTTACTACAACCTCTTGTCCGTGAGGGAAGTGACACGAGTCTTTCGGTATCGTGTCTCTGTAGCTAAATCCCGACTTGCTACTCTTATCTACTTCTAGCCTTATTCTCTATTCTGTTCTCCTACTTTTAGGAATTTAGGCTGAAAAAGGCACATAGCTACAAGACTAAGAACCGGAGTATAGATTAGGCAATTAAAAAATACCAACCGCCAATCTCACAAAAGTTGAGGATTCACATGGTGGAGATTTAAAGTGTTTTCGCAATGTCATCTCGTCATGACGAGTTATATCGGTAAAAAGAAATTGACAATAGGTGACGGAGTTGGAATTTATCTACAATCTGAAAATCTACTTTTGAGCGAATGGACATCCTTACAAAGGAAAATTTGTGTCGCCAGTTCGCCAAACGTTTTTTCATGACTATCCATATTTGAGTTTAGAGTGGCGTCAATTTTGGCTGCATTATTTAGTCTATATATATGGGTGATTCTGACGCAAGTAGCTCAAAATGTCTTGAAGAATCATTAAAAAAAAAGTTGGTTAAAAAATTTATTTTTATAGTAGTTGTACCTTAAATAATATCCACAGCAAATATCAAAAGCGATTACACTACAAAGTTATTGGGTAAAAATATGTACGGTAGTTTGTATAAGTCAATTTTGATCAATTTTCGAAAAAAATATCTCTTTTACTAATGCGCATAGCTAAGCTGTTTAAATTGTTAAAATGTTCTGGCTTAGATTAAATCAAAGATAGGATCAAACCCTATCGAATGAAAGAAAATATTGTCTGTTTAGTTCCTCTAGTTTACGAAAATTCATAATTTTTTTAATAAATCACTATAATTTTTGATTGATGGCACCAAATTTGATGATTGACTATTTATTCATTCATTTTAATTTTTTTTTATTTTTTTTTTTTTATTTGATAGGGATTCATTTCAGCAGTCATTTAAGCCTATTTTGGACCACCTAAGACAGTGTACTCCTTTGCTACTAGATTGGAAGTGGAATCGATATTCATTGATGTCTCTCGCAAAAAAAAAGTCAATGAAGCCAAACGCCAAGACGCGTGTCCCAGTTTTATCTTAAAAAAATTGGAGAAAAAGTTTTGTAAAGCTAGAAAAAGAGACACTTTTATACTTTTACGATTTAGAGGTACGAAAGTGACATTTCGATCTTTGGAGTACTACTGTGGCTCGTAGATTTAATATAAACGATTTTTCGCTAACAAAACATCTGTGGTCAATAAGTAGAATACAAAAAGAAATTTTCCTTACCTGTATAAGTAACAGAGTGGCAGATCTAAGGAGGGGGGGAGGTGACCAAAAATTTGTACATACAAAAATTGAAAATTAAAATGTGTGTCAATTAAACTGATTGAAATTTGTAACAGCTTTGGCTTGTGCGTTTGTCTTGTCATGGTGTAAAATTAGAAACGTGATCTGCATATGGTATTATAAAAGACAACAGTGTTCAACAGTGCTGATTTTTGTTCAAATTGTAGGAAGTTTGTAGTTTGGTTAAAATTCTTGCTTATAGATTAAAAATAAATTTTATTCCTGCATAATTGTAACATACAACGTCTAAACTTGACGATGTTTGTGCGAAAAAATGGCAGAAAAGCTTATTATATTTTCTTAATTATTTTATTGGGGAGTCAATGTATAAGCTTCAAAGTTGTTACCATGAAAGCTTAACACTTTTAACATAACTTCACGCAAATAGAACATTCAATTTCAGTTTCTTGTGGTAGCATGAGCTCTGAACACGAAATTGGCCACTTCCAGCAGGAGCATCCATACATTTATTATCGGACGTAGCACATTCGAGGCCGCAACGCCGAGGTCCTCAGCAGCTTCATGAGGGACGGGGGATTTTGGTATGATTTTTCCTGTACTAGCAATTCAATTTCCACAAATTTCGTTGTAAGAAATAAGATAACAAGCTTAGTACAATTTATTGATTACAGATAGAACAGTAAAACTTTTTTCATCAAATTTAACAATTAAAATAAATTTATAAAAGAATAAGAGAAAGAAGATAAGAGGTGCAAGCAAAACAGAAATGATGTATTGCATATATATGAGTGTTTGTTGGCCCGTGATTTGTAGTGCTGACATTATAACGCGTAAGCGCCGAAAGTCCTCGTTTAAAGGCACTGTGCTAAGCTCATAAGGCCCGCCGAGGGAAAGAGACAGACTTTGCTAATTGAAAGCATTTACCGCCGAGCGCTAAGGCTTCATGAAGATAGGTGTACCAAATACGTGAAAGAGAACTAGATAAGATTTTTTTTCTTTAATATGGCAAGCGTAGTTTCAATTAACAGAGAGCGGAGAAAAGATCATTCGATTTCTTTTCCTCAAGAAGTTAGTACTTCCACTACCGACCATCTTTTTAGTATTGCGAGTAAAAACAACAATGAACCGCAAGCCGACCCCATAATACTATAGAGCATTTAACAACTTGAATTATTTAAATATCATTCAACGGAACATGCTTTTGCACCTTGTATTTTTAATACCAAATATTAATAAAGGAAAAAAACACGCAGTCTACTAAGCAAAGAGTGTCCGTAGAAAAAATGCGTTCCTTAAACCAGTTGTTTTTTTTTGTTGCGGTACCTTATAAATCTAGCAAATTTTATCGTTTTAACTGTTTTCTTGGACAAATAAATGGATGAGAGAAAAATATCACAAATTGTATATGTGCCATAAAAAATTGTCAATCAGTGAGAATGTGTGCATGTAAACGTAAACAAAAAATACAGCTGGGTCGACCAACACAGCAGATTGTCTTGTTCTCTTTCAATGGATTGAAGCTCGTATCCAGTGGAATTATTTTGCTTTTTGTTGAGCAGCATCGATTTCTATAACGCGTACCTGCTATTCATAGGAAAAACTCACACACGACTTCACAGTCTTAATAAAAACTTGGAACTTTTGTCTCTTCTAAGACTTTATTTATTAATGAAAGTTTAAATTTTAAAAAAGTCTGTAGCCGTAAGTTATCTATCATTTTACAGTAAAAATTTTTTTTTGTATCCTTAATACTATCCACTACTGCGAATAGGAACTGATCAGATTCAATGACACGTGTTTCTGCTTGTGTTCAGTAATAGATCAATTGTTATAAACTATCTACAAAAATTAGTTTTTTTTTTAACTTATACCAGAAGCACAAAAGTAATTTAACTTTAAAGAAAAAAAAAAAAAAAAAAAAAAAAAAAAATAGTAAGAAATCGGATACCACGAGAAAAAATAACATTCATCTGTTGCAACTAAAATTTTGTATTTTATTATTAAAATGAAGTACTGTGAAAAATAAAATTTCAATAGTGACACAAGCATAAACATTTTGAAATATTTTAATAATGATTAACGAGGATCCACTAGAATCACTTGATCTTGCGTAACATATAATTCTAAAATTATTCAAATTTCATATCTCTTAAACCTCAAAATCCATGTTTGGATCGTTGTATTATTGTTTTTATCTTAAGAAAAAAAAAAAAAAGTGAAAAATCTTGTACCATAAAAAACAAAAGTGTTTTAAAAAAAAATTTTTGTTTAGTAATTAGAATGAAGTTTAGTTGAAAATAGAACTACAGTAGTAATAGATGCATAAAAATTATTTTAAATTTCAAAAAAAAAATCAAATAATATTTCCTTTAACTTCATTCAGTATGTCCTGCACGAAATAATATGTTGTTGCTTATTTTAAGATTATGATCAATATCAGGCTTTGATTGTTTTTTTTTTTTTGTTTTTCACCGAAGAAACGGCCAAGTTGACATCAAACCACCAAAGCCTATCTAAATATAAAAAAGTACACACATTACCAATAATTCACTTATAATTGTATAAAAACACTGAATAGATAATGTTCGATCAATAACACGATGTGCTTACTAATGGGTCAGTGCTTGATTCGAAAAACAGATCATAGGACAAATAAATGTGGAACAAAAATACGCGAAAGAAAACGGCTAATTTTAATGCGATCGCTTCATGAGTTTTTTCACGAGAAAAATGTGACTTTTTTCTGAATTTTTTCTTTTACAAATAATCTGAAGGCTTCATTTTCCAACCTGCGCCGTTGAAATTACCAGGGCACACAATTTTATAGTTATATTACCATTATAAAATAACAACATGTCTTTTTAATAGTATATAATGTTCCGAAACTTGTGTTTATTCCAACGGTTGGATGGTTTTTACTTGAACTGGCTGCCAGTGGTCGTACAAAAGTTATAACCACGTCGGTTAGCTCGATGAGATAAAACAAAATTTGGCTTCTGATTTGCAAAAAAAAAAACAAAAATACATCCAACTTTACAATTAACCAATACCTTTGGAAAGTATTTGGCAAAAAAACATAATAAAATAGATTTTAAAGAAATTTTACAAACTGCATTAACCTCTTTTCGCTATAACTGATTGACAATATTTTTGAGTTACAAATATGTTTTAAGTCGTACGAGCTTTCGTGTTTTTATTTCGGTACTTAAATGTACAAATTTTTTTTGCTAAAACAATTGTATAGCAACTCCAATAAATAATATTTTTGTATCAAAGACACGACTGCTACATTTTGACAAGAGCGAAAAGTAGTACCTAACGCACCAAGGGCAGTACTTCAAGGGCAGTGCGAAATTTCCTAATTTTGAAATTTCATTGTAATTAAAAAAATTAATGGCTTTCGGAATTAATTAAATATAAATAACGTGGTTATCTGCATTATGTATTTCGTTCTTATAAATTGAGCCACCATTAATAGCTATTAAACCATTTTTATAATCTAATTAAAAAATCATGGAATTTTAGTAAAAAAAATTTATTCTTATTCTTTGGCACATTTTAAGTAAAAAATATCTTGTACAATTTTTCTCTTAACATTATACTTTTGTAGTAAAAAAACTCGCAAACGTTAGAAAAATTAGAAGTTTGAAAATCTGCAAGGTATAAAAGATTTTTTAAACATTGTACTTTATAAATTCGTAAATTTTAGACTCGTAAATAATTTGTCTCCAAATGATAAGCTTTGAATCGTGAGCTTCTTTTAGAATTAAAAATAAATTTGCGAATTTAAAGAATCATAATTCGTTTTTATCTACGCAGCACTCATATTATTATAAAAAATTACAGACATAGTATTTATTGATTTTAAACCCGTACTAAATTTTAAATGAATTACAGTTTTGAATCGTTAAGTTCTCAATCTGATTTTGTTTCATCATATTTACCACATTCATTATAGTTCAATGTTTTTTACATTAATGTATTGATTTTAACACTGTATAGTATATAAGTCCTGTGTCGTTCATATAATAAAAAATTATACTTTAAATTTGCTAGTATATTTTAAAACCTGCCATCATGTACAGAAAAATCCTAATTAACAATTTTCATTTGAAACTAACCAAGGAATATGAAAAAAAAACATTATTTTACGAAAAAAAGTTTTTTTTTATCTGTTGTCTTTCATAGTTTTGTTCACACGAGTTTTATTTAGTAAAATTGACTTACGTCTTATTCGACAAAATTGTAATGAAATCTTGTACTAATACAAAATTTATATACTGATGTTTGTATAATCCCTCCGAATTCCAGTGTTTTCTTGGGATTTCAAGCCCTTCCCTGGGGTGCAATATTTGTAAGTGCGGGCACTTTTCCGCGGGAATCGTATGACGTATACTCGTTGTACCCCTTCCATGCTCAGCAAAGGAAAAAAAAGATGTGCACCTTGTTCGGTAAATTGGCCACGATAAGGCGCTTGAATCAGTGGTAAAACCGAGCTCGCCTCGTAGCAGTTAGCAGTTGTAGCTCACTAGCTATTGCATAGAATTGCAGTCACGTCATCAATATTCTGAGTTATCGAGGCAGGTCAGTCAATATTCCAGATTGGATTAAAACGTCAGAGCGAGAGGATCAGACCCTCAAGACCAACAGACTCGTGCCACTATTTTCACAACTAAGAGGTTCATTTAGAATAACTTTTACTACAATTCGTTTTTTTATTTCTTCACTAATTGAGAATTCCATGTTACACTAGTATTTATATTAAAATGGCTAAAAGAGATTTACAATTTGGATGGCATGACGAACACGAACAAGGAATTGCTAACCAATGTGGAATGGAGTTGGCGGGTCACGAGATTACATCTCCTAGCAAAACATCTGAAGAGGAGAGGCAGTTGGAGATTAAACCGATATCTAAGGATGATCCTCGAATCTCAAAGGACAACTTGAAGGTAAGAAAACGATTAATTATAAACAAATATTTCATTATTTTGACATTCATCAAAAATTTAATAAAATGGTGCATTCGTAGTTCAAACGTCCGCAGGAAATAGATACCACAACATTTGTTCCCAATACGCTCAACGTCATCGTAAGTATCAAAGTCTTTGTTTAAGTATTTGTCCGGTTTTACTTATTTATAATTAAGTTTTACTCGCGTTTAATTTTAAAATTAAATTGAATAAGTACTTGCTGACAAGTCTTATGCTCTACTTTAGCCAGAACATTGATTATACAAATACAAGTCTCTATCTATCAGATGTCTCGATACTATGCAATTAATACGTAGTAAGGTCCTTTTATTAAAAAAATGTTATTAAAAAAAGTATGTTTATGGTTTAGGTCAGTGGTAAATCTATTGTAGTAACCGGCATCAAGGAAGTTCGAGATGACAAGGACGAAAACGCTTCCCGAGAAATCAGCTTAACATCTAAGATTTCAGATCAGAATGATTCGGATAAGGTTGAGGCGTGGCTCGACTCAGACAGTAACGTCTTATATTTATATGCTCCTCTAAAAAATGAGCCAGTTGCCAATGTGTAGAGTGTTATCAACAGTAAAAATATCGATTGACTCACGGTTATCATCTACGAAAGAGAATGTAGAAAGAGAAATAATAAATGATGTCATTTCATTATTAAATCTATTTTATTCCTGTAATGCTTAAGGCATAATAGAATAAAGACAGTGAAATAGGTACATTAAGTTTTTAACCACTATGGCTAGAAATTAACTGAGTCAATAAAAAAAACCAGAATACTGTTTAAAAAAATATATCTGATTAAAGTTTAAATATTTCTATTAAATAAACCATTCAAAGAGCATTTTAGTGTATTTTCAGCTACCTTACTTTTTCTCTTGTCGCGTATGATTAACAATGACGTAAGCTGTCTTTTGCCATATAATTTTCTTTATTCAATTTTGTCCAAATAACATTTATACAACTATAAACAGTATTTTATTAACGTTGATTAAAGCTCAGCTCACTGATAATATGACGAATTGATTATCTTGAAGTAGGTCATTTAAATTTATTGAAAAAAGAACATTACAAAATCTTACTTTTCAATTTATCGTTTAAAACACGATCACATATAACCTAATCTAAGACTTTAGCTTTTAACGAAAAGTTTATAATATAAATCAACCTTGTATACGGCATATTTTTTAAGAAAAAATGAATTAATAATTGTTAATTTTTAATTTTTAATTTTAAATGTTAATATTTTTTATTGAAACTTAACTTTACATTAAATACATAAATTTAATAACTCGTAAAAATGTCCTTGTAAGTTCGTTATATTTTGCCGTCGACTATCGATTATCTTGCTGTTCACCAGACCCAAGCTAAGGTGAACGAATCCTCTTGTCTGAAAAGAGGCTTGAAATTTTTTTTATCTGGGAGAAATCTCACAATTTTTTTCTTCCTAAAGACATTATGTTAAAGTTTGAAAGCTTAAAAGTAAAAATTAAAATAAACAATACGTTCGACTTTTATTATTTATTTAGAAAAATGAATGATCTTTATACCGCAATTTTTATTTTAGTCCATCTTAAAAAAAAATACAATAGCAAATATAAAAGTGTGAAAACGGCTGAAACGAAGAAACTAGTCAATTTATTAGAAAAGGTAATTTAATGAGGCATAATGTTAAATACTACTTTTCTTTTTAATATTTTGACAACAAATGTAACGTAGACAGGTTAGATAATATGATTATCTTTGCACCTGGTGGTAGTACTCATCAACAGCACGGTAAGAACCAGGCCCATGGGACTTCTTGTGCTAGCCTTAGTTGGATGTGCACCATTATTTTTGTATGATTTTAACATAATATAAGATATTGTTTAACACTTGACACTTTGACATTATAAATTTAAGCAAAACGCAGAAACAATTCTACTTTAAACTAATGTTGCTTACTACAAATAACAATGATTTTACCAACGATCAATACTTTAATATTCTTTGTCAGTAAGCAATATCAGAATTTTTTTCTTATTCTTAGCTTATCGTGATGTTTATTTCTTTTCCAAATTTTTTTTAAGACTACGAAACTTCTTTGATTACTTCAAAAAGACAACCAAAATTTTAGAAGGCCCAACTTCATGTTTTTCAAGAAATAAAAATAAAAACATTTTTGGTTAAACATTGGTAAGTACGGATAGCTTACTATGGATTGGTTGCAAACTTTTATTTAACAAACACTGTTAATTTCTTCTATAGTCGATTAAAAAAGACGAGGGTGATAAAGTTTAGAACGGTTTAAATTACCAATTACAATTTTAGTGAGTATAGCTTTAATTTTTTACACAATTTATACGTAAGAGTAATTTTTTAAAACAAGTTTTGCAAATGGGCTTGTTTTCAGCATAAGTGCCGCTATCGTGCCCATGTAAGATTTCCATTGGAGTGTACTTCTATATTAAATGAAATCAAATTAAAATCCAATTAGTATATAGGTAAACTCCTATGAAAATCTTACATGGGCACACTAGCGCCACATGATGCTAGAAACAAGCCCATTAGGCACTAATGGGCTCGGTCTATGGGCGAGATATTTTTCTACTTCCACTCATGGTACAAAAACAATCCTTTCTACTTGTAATTACTACTTAATAATTTTTATATGTGTACGACTTAGTAACGGCTTATTCACACTTTTTGTGCAAAAGTAGTCTCGTTGAAAGTATATCATCTTAAAATTTATTTTAGTTATTTACTGTATAGCTATAACCTTCTTATGGAGTATAAGGCCACAAAGGGCGCGGCTGTGGCTCTCTGTACTGAGAATATATTGAAAATGGCTTCCCATCATTGTACAAACGGTTGGTTTTCTTTGGTTTCCTAAGTTTCTTGATCCTCCTACATGGTTTTCTTAAAAAATACAGTACAATCTGTCTGTGGAATTTCTCATACAAAAATATTATGGAGCTAAGGATAAATCCACTTAATAGAAATACAAATAGTGGGGCGACCTCAGTAAGACCGAATGATGTAAACGAAACTTCTTTTTCATTTTGAATAGTGCGAAGACTTTCCTTTCTTGTTCGAGATATTATTCCATTCTCTCGATACTTCTGGATACTGGAAAAAAAAAAAAAGAAATAAGTAACATTTCTAGTCAACAATTGAAAAAACAGTACTTACTGATGGCTTAAAAATTTAAGAAGTGGATCTCCTTTGTTCAAAGCTATAGCTTTTTTTCTAAAATTACCTAGTGGAATAGCTAGAATTTTGCAATGAAAATTGATAGTTTCTGAACTCCGTAATATGCTAGACCAATAGAAAGCTACTCCGTCGTTGCATACCTAAAAAAAAAAGCAAAAAAATTTCGAATGATTTTGGTGCCGATGAATACTCGATTTTGATTTATCTGTTGGTAGCTTTCAAAAATTGTTTGAAATTGCTTGGATTTGGTAAGCTAGATTGACACTTACACATGGGCACACACGTACACGCATACATACACAATCGCAAGAACATACACACACACATAATGTAAATATATTATTAATCACTTCCATAGAATATATCTCAGTACCCTAAATCGTTTTCTACACTGTAATCTCAAAAAACTATCTATTGACAAACACTTTTACCACCATTTCAAGTGAAGTTACAAACTGTTGTACAAATAAGTGTTAGATACAATTTTCACATGCTATTGTGGACGACGGTACATTATTGAATGTTTTAAAAAACTATTTATTCACAAACTGAATACTATACTTTACCTGCTTAAAAGCATCAGATATGGTTGTAGGTAGACTATTCTCATCCTTCAAAAACAATCTCAATTCGTCATTTATAGTGTCCCTTGAGCTCTAATGAAATTTGATTTGATAAAGTTTTTAAATTAATGAAATTGATATATTCAATTAAACCTTTATGAAATTACCGAGAAATACGTCAAATCATCAGTGTTTTTGAAAATGATCAGTCGATATGTTTTATCCTTTAGAAATCCACTCGCATTTCTAAATGGAATGTGTGGTATTGAAACTGTAGCAAAGCTTGTAAAACAGCCTGCGTACATTGAAATAATAATGAATGCTGTCAGATATAGCGATAGCCTTGCCATCTTGGATGATATGGAATTGAATTGTACATCTGTAAGGTAAAAAAAAAATGTAAGTGTAGTTGGTTAATCTTGCAAAATTCTTACAGTTCTAAAACTGTATTCAAGAGTACATGATGATTAACAAGATCAGAGTCGTATATTTTGAAAACTTCAATAACTATAATTCATGGTTCTCCAATTTATCAAACTTGAGATTCCAAAAATCATGAGAAAATTGTTTTGCCAAGTTAGCAAAAAAACTACCTCCCCCAGCTCTTAAAAAAAACTTTTCTGTACATTTTTTTTTTTAACTTTTCTTGCACTCTTTTTTTTTTTTTTTTTTTTTTTTTTTTTTTTTGGGAGCATTCGCCTTTAGGTGACAGATTTCCTGTGGAGAGATTCGTATTTTTTAGCTACAAAGTTACAAAGTTTCAGTCGTTTAATCGAGGTTTAAAGGGAACTTTAAAAGTACAGTCAAATTCCATTTTTTAAGTTTCACTTGTCTAACAGTACTATGGTTTGATGCAGAAAGTAGTGTAATAATTATTGATATTATTTCAGATTACTTACTGTCTTATTTCCAAATTGCTAGTTTCTCTTGATTGGTTATAAAACAGCAAAATACGCATCATAGTAGTGTTTTTATTTTGCAAACTCTTTTACAATTTTGCGAAAGGATAATGATGACGCTTGTATGACAAAAACTTCTATTTCTTATTATCCGATGTGAAAGTGTGTATGATTGAGCAAGTGTTATCAAAAGATGGTGTTAGCAATCTTCTCAACTAAAAAAAATATATGAAATGGTTTTAGTCCGTCTATACATAGTGCGCCATTCAAATGGTCTAACAACCTAACCTTCGTGTTTTTTGGACAGTCAGATACATAAACTTTGACGTCATGTTTTCTTTTGGTAGCAGCATCGAGGCTATTTTGATCATCTTTGTAGTAGACGTATGAGTTATACACTGACTAAAATTACTTCATATATTTTTTGTAGTCAAAAAAATTGCTAACATCATCATTTAGTAACACTTACTCAACCATACAGGAATTATATTAATTGTACTAGATTTTTAATAAAAACTGCAATGATATATTTATATCAATCAAAGCTAATCTATCGTATGCATTTTATTATAATGTGTCAATAAATTAAATTTATTTAAAGTCATTCTGTAATCATAAATTAATTTGTTATTTCTACCTCGGGGCGATTTTAGTGATACTTGGACCTTTATATCTCCTTGGTAAGAAAATAGCATATACCACACTATTGCCATTCAACTTGGTAACACTACCGACCCTCAAACCCTACTTTGCAGGTCCCGCTGGCCGCAAAACATCCCCTGACATGATGGCGATTGTAAGACGAATACTATTAATTTTGATATATAAGTTTAATTCTTATCCATATAAGAAATCTTGAATCGTATTTTTCAAAATGTGAATTGAATTCCAGAAGGAGTATTGTTTGATCCAATATTCTAAAGATTCATTTATTTATTCAAAATTATATCCATTTTGCACTTAATAGGTCACCAAGTACGACTTATATGCTCAAATAGCGCAAGTGTTTTATGTTTGGGCACAAGTTGCGAAACTTGTTTTTATTACGTAAGGGGCAAAATACAGTACTGGTTTTGTACCTACATGGTGTTACCTGTCACCAGGGAAGATCCCAGCCCCAATGAAATTTGGAATATTTTGGTTATTTTCATACCAAACTTAATTATAAAATATTTTTGTAATTTGGATTTTAATTTTGTAATTTTTTGAAATCCACAGATTTTTGCTGGAATGGGAAGGTAAAAATTATTATTACTTATTATTTAAAACAAATGGTATGCTCATTTAAAAGATTATAATATTTTAACTTAGAAATTTGTTTTTGTATGTTATGAACGTACTTTCAATATTTGTATCAAAAATTTTTTTTTTTTTTTTGAGGCACACCTTCAATGTATGGTTAATTTTGTTTATGATGTCATAATCTATGGGGGGTTATACAATAAATGAGTATAATTGTTGCGTGTATGTAACAGAATATGGTGTCACTTTGACTTAAGTCTGTCTCGAAAATTCTTATCTCATAGCAGATGATCTAGCGTGCATAAAAGTTTTTATTAAAAAACGACAGATGTTGAAAAATTTTAAATGTCTTTCGTGTACTTACGTATATCAATCTTTGAATTATACGTGTTTAACGCTGTCGACATAAACAACTCTGAGTACAATAAAATCTTTATACTTGAGGCAATTTTTAATATTCAATTATTTTTTATAATTCGGACTCCATTTATTTGTTTTAATTTCATACATTTAATTTCTTAGTTAACATAACACTAACAGTGAATAGAGAGTAGAATGAATTAGCTACTCGAACAACTTATTATCAGTCATGCTAGTTTTATTTCAACAGTATTTTATACGCTTAACCGTAACCTATTCAGGATCAAAAATGTTATTATTATTTAATAAAAGCATGTAATCTGTAATCTATAGTCAATTGTAGCATTTATAATAGCATGTAAATAACAAAAAAGGGTGTTACTCTGACTCAAATCCATCATCAAATTTTTTTTTTTGTAGCCCATGACATTACGAGTAAAATGGGCCCAGTTTTAAAAGTATGCCTCAAAAAAAATTTTTTTATTCAAATAGTAGACCAAAACAGAACATTTTTTTTAGATTTTTTCATACATACATTATGTAGAAAAACTAAATACAAAAAAAAACAGGCTAGAGAGCTATAGGGATGTATTATTACAAGAGAGAAAAGCATCACATGATGCACGGTAATGACACAAAAAAAAAATTAATTAAATGATATATTAGTGATCTAATGAATGAAAATAAAAACTAAAAGGGTCGATAGTGAGTCCTGCGTCACTTACTCCACAATCGTATTATTCCATGAATAATTATTACTTAAAAAAATGTATGAAAATTTGTATGATTTACGTCCTATGATCAAGTCCATAATTTTGTTTCAAGAATCACAAGAGGAATAGCTAACAAAAACCTTACAGATCTAAATGTATTTTTAAAAGAAATCTTCCTCAACAGTTTACCTGTAAACTCCTGATGCACAAAGATTCGCCATACGTTCAAAAAACTGTCTGACAGTTTAAAAATAAATCCTCTTCTATTATTATGTAATACTAGAATCAAACTAAATAGAATTGTAGAAATAGCTACGAGTATAATCAAGAAAATCCAGATGCGTTTACTAAAAACCTGTTCAATAGAAAACATTCAACGTTATAAACAAATTAAGTCATAAACATTTTTCAATTGAAAGTATTTTACCTCGAAATAAGCTTTCCATGGAATCTCCATGGTTTCCGGTAATTTATAAAACAATGTATCTTGGAAATCCATTATTTCAATCGTCATGTCATAGTCATCTAAGTTTTTGTCGTTCAAATACTCACCAGGGAAAATAATACTCTCATTCAATAATTTTGTGGAATCAATTGATGTATTCTTGACACTTTCATTGGATTCCCTCTTTAAATTGGACTTATTTTTATACTTATAGGCCAATCCTGTTCTTACAGCAAAGTCTTCAGCTATTTGAGAATAAAACAGAGAAGGCTACAAAAAATACAGAAAGAAAAGTTCAGTTTTTTTAAAGAAATTATTGCGTTATTTTAAAATAAACAAAATTGGCTGTTAGACAAACTCGTCACCTTAGCAGTAATTGTAGCCGACGTACCACTCAAATTCTTTCGTCTCTGAACTACACTCGATAAAGCTAGCTTGTCTATGATAATCAATCCGTCCTTCTTGCTCCACTCGAATAATTTATTAACGTGTAATTTATTTTGGGGACCGACAGCAAACCATTCATTTATGTCTTTACTATCCCCACATTTAATTAAAACTTCGCTTCTAATATTCAAGTGAAAGTAATTATTTTTAGGATATCGGCAAGTGCTATCAATTTGTTCGGTAACGGCAGGCCAGAATAACAGTAGCCATACGTGAGGCGACAGATCATGATGCCACGAGAAATGTGTGAATTTTTTAAAATCATTGTCATTATTTAAAAACACCACGAAAAGGGTTTTTGAGTAATTTTTTAGTTTCGGATACTTTTCTGGAAGATCTGATATAGTCGAAGCTACAGAATATACCATTTTACGCGAGAATTCTTTAACCATGTTGACCACCGAATGTATATCTGCGAATTTAAGAGAAAAATTTTTGATATTAACTATTTATAACTTTTTATAAACGCTTTACTTTTACTCACCTTCGTTGCTCCTATAAATAATTCCTATACTGGTGGTCGCATAAAACTTTTGTACATCCAAAATAACAGAAACTTGACTTTCCATGTTTTTCGCTGAATCACATGGCATGAATAAAACAACGGCGAAAATTACAACGAGGCTGGTTAGCTTCAGCATTTTTGGCTACAAATAGATAAGAAAAAAATATATGCGTGTACTCACAGAATTACATTAATTATTGTATGAACGTTCTTTATACAAGTTATTGAAAGCAAGACTATTTTACGTGAGTCCAATCACTAACACATAATAAAACAAACATTAAATTTAATTTAACAACAACATTTATGAAACATTACTTTTTTTATATCACCGTCTGAAATTAATAAGGCATAAAAATTGTGAAAAACGCATTTCTATGTTCTTGTTTTCAACTTATGTTACGCTATAGTTTTTTTGATTTAGTAAAAATTTGTTATTAACCCTAAATTAATTAATAAATTTACTCTATATTTTTAAAAATAGTATAGATAATGTGCTTAAACATTGAACACTGGAAAATCTGAAAATATTTTTTTTTATCTCAATAGAAATAAAAAATCAAAATTCGGAAACATGTATATTTTAATTAAAAAATCTTGAGGAGGCTGGAATATGCTTGTATTAAATAATTGTGTGGAACATAATTTTTTTTTTCGATTTTATACATACACACTTACATTAATATCAAATTCTAGGAATTTTTTTTTACCCTTTTTACCATATTTTAGACATAATTAATAAAAATGTTATTTAAAAAAACTAGAAAACTATAAAAAATATTAAAAAATTTTCTCTTTCTTTGTTCCTCAATGTCGATAAGTGTAGTTGTCGCAGTTATATGCATCTGAATTAGTCAGAATCCTGATTATACAAATTTCACTAAATTTTTCTACTTTTTAACTTATTTAAATATTATTTTTTTATGCTTACCGTTTCTTTGCATAATAAAAATATCTGTTCATTACGTTATTCAAATCTTTAATATTATTTTAGCTTGTTATTTCACTCCAATAGGTAATGGATAATTAGTTGAGGAAAAAAGTAAGGCGCACCAAACAAATTTAGATATTTCAAAAGCATTGAAGGTTGAGACAAAAATCAAATATTGGTAAAGTTACATTTTTAAATTTTTTAAACAGTCAATTTCTGTATGCTATTTTCCAAAGTAAATTGTATCATAGTTTAGATTCTTATTCAACGGTGAATTAATGATGAAATTAATAGAAAAATAAAAATAAACTGTTTTGGAATTTATTATTGAGGATGCAAGAAAATGTGAAAGAACTTTTCAACGTCTGCGTAACTATCGGCAACATTTTCTTAGTTTTATATAAAATTTCTAAATAAAAAAAAAAGAACTTGGTTGTGCTTCTTAAGTTTAGTTAACGCTGTTTTTGAAAAACGAAAGAAATTATGTAAAAGTAATGTATACTATAAATTTCGACTTGCATATTTGCGAAACCGTCTTTATTATCCTCACAAATAACAAAATTAAAGCTTTTCTTGGCCAACACTGCATTTTATCAATAAGAATTTATATGTTAAATAATAAGCCAAGAAATGACAATACTTAATGGTAAAAATTATTTTCTAGTTAATTAACTTCAACGAAAGCTTTCAGTGATATAGCGTGCATTAATCAGCTTATTTTGTTTAAAAAAAGGATATTACTTAAAAGAAAAAAGAAAAAATTTCAATGAGAGCGAGACAAATCAATTTCTGCAAGAGAGAGGACTTAGGCATGCACTTACTTGTTAACTTGATTCTCGTGACGCAAACAATAACTTCCGGAAACTCCTTAGATGAAGCTGGGCACGGCTGAAATGGACGATCTTTGGATGCTGGAAGTTTTGGTTCTCGAGATTCACAGGACACTTTTCACAAACGAATATCGATTTGAGCACTGAACTTCTTTGACAAACTGTATCGGAAACGTAGAACACAGTGATCACTTTGGGTTGACGTGTTGTCTAGCTGACGCACTGCGAGACAGTGATGTGGTAGGGCTGTGCCTCGAAGGGATTGGAATCCCCTTTTCCACCACCAAAATTTCCTGGCCATGAATTGGGAAAAAAGTCACGCCCATCGATATTTAGTTAACCCCTTCCTAACTTCCCCTCTTTTTATTTGTATTTCCTGTAACAAACAAAACAGTAGCCAATCCACGTAGGACAGCTGGGAAAGAAACCAATACATGACAAAATTTCAAAGCAATGCACCATATAGTCTTTGAGCTACTTTTTATTGGAGATATACTGTATGAAACAAGTAACTCTTCAGCAACGTATATTATCATTTTTTTAAACACTAAACTATTCAAATGTTTGAGTAACACAAAAAATTAGGCAGCAACTGAAGTTATTTATCAAATAACTTACTCATTTATTCTTAGCAGTTGAGTGGTTGTATGTTAATTAGTTCATGTATCTGGTTTTAAACAATTTTTATGTATGTTTATCGTATCAACGTATTAACAATCGTAAATACTTTTTAAAGCTAATACTAACTATCTTGAGTTTACTAAATAATACAAACCATATAATTTAGTAGTTGTTCTGACCAATTTATGTGTAATTAGTGATCGATATTGTATTGTTACTTGATATTCCATTAGTTTTTTGTTAAAGTAATGAAGTCAATTTTAAAACTGTACATCATATATTTTCAAACTCTATACCACAGATTCAACTATTGAGGTAGAATTTTTGCATTTGCAAAACTTTGTTTTAGTATGATTTCCGTGTTTTTTATGCTACTTAAAAATTTGGTTCTCATTTATTGTGCCATGTACTTATATTTTAATGAGTTTTATGTTACATTATACGGATTATGGGTTTGTTAATTATTAATTTTTTTTTTTTATATTATCGTAGAATTAGTAAAATTTGTCTGTTAATCTGATTAATAAATCTGAAAATATTCTTTGTAATTAAATTTGAGGGTGCCTAAATCTTTATTATGGTTATTAAAATTTGCGTTATTTAAAAGACTAGGTAACTTGTACCACGTGAAAAAACAGCTAAGAATTACAACTTTTCTTGTTCTATGTTTTCTTCATCACCAGTTGTAAATCTGCTGAGTAATAATGTATATTGAGTTAGCTGTCGTCAGATATAAGAACTATTTTTTTATGATCTTTTTAATCAAGTAAGCTTTTCTGCATTTCAGTCAATTGATATATCATTGTGTTATATAATTATCATCTATAAAGAAAATACATCTTACATTGTAGCAGTAAGAGTGAAAAATTTTTTTGTTTAATGATAAAATTGAAAATAATGGAGGAAAAACAATTCACACATAGATATCAGCAGCAACTCTTATTTACGAAATTTTCTTGCACTCACACGGATGCATATCATCAACTGTTATATTTCTTTCTGATCCTTGAATACGTAATATTTTGCTAAGATTTTACAATCTGCTACTTTTTAAAAGTATCGAGAAAAAAATTTTTTTTAAGAATTTCGATTCATAAAAAAGGATTTTTTAAACGTTATAATCAGTAATAACTCCAAACTTTAAGACTTTACGAAAATTTAAATTTCACTACATTTCTTTATGAGTTTTATCATTAATGAGTATATGACGTTTGGGAAAAAGATTGTGCTTGTATACTACCAGGTGTAGATGACAATTATAGGTACGGATGTTACAAGGAAACTAATAATCATGAATACATTTTTGCTTGTGAGTATCCGCGGTTTTTTGTCAATATTTTCAAGTGAGACATTCATTTTTATTTCAATTGTTTGTTGTCTTAGATCTAAGATATCTTATTTTACATATTGGTTTATGTTTATGTAAAAGTGATGTTACGGTGAAAAGAAAGTTTCATATATCAATT
>NW_028322008.1:0-18486 GCF_036245765.1 Copidosoma floridanum | reverse complement strand
ACTCTTATTTACGAAATTTTCTTGCACTCACACGGATGCATATCATCAACTGTTATATTTCTTTCTGATCCTTGAATACGTAATATTTTGCTAAGATTTTACAATCTGCTACTTTTTAAAAGTATCGAGAAAAAAATTTTTTTTAAGAATTTCGATTCATAAAAAAGGATTTTTTAAACGTTATAATCAGTAATAACTCCAAACTTTAAGACTTTACGAAAATTTAAATTTCACTACATTTCTTTATGAGTTTTATCATTAATGAGTATATGACGTTTGGGAAAAAGATTGTGCTTGTATACTACCAGGTGTAGATGACAATTATAGGTACGGATGTTACAAGGAAACTAATAATCATGAATACATTTTTGCTTGTGAGTATCCGCGGTTTTTTGTCAATATTTTCAAGTGAGACATTCATTTTTATTTCAATTGTTTGTTGTCTTAGATCTAAGATATCTTATTTTACATATTGGTTTATGTTTATGTAAAAGTGATGTTACGGTGAAAAGAAAGTTTCATATATCAATTGATTCGTAGGAGTTTTTCAAATTTGACTATGCTATCGAAAAATTTTCGTATTTCGTTTTATATTCATTACAATTTGTTCAACGTTCATAAAATAAAAAAAATAAGTCTGAGCCTTAGCAAGATCACCCTAAGTAACATCCATTTATACAGTAATTGATACAATATTAGGGCTATATACACATATATGTACAAAGTCCTTATCCCAAAGCACCTACATTTTTGTCCTGCGCCTAAGGTCATATGTCATTATAACAGCCTATACACTTTTAGAAACGTTTTTCTAAGCTTTCCCCTTCCGACGTCTAAAATTTTCTATAGCACTATCCGGCATAAATCAAAGAAGCGAGACTATATATTATAGAGTCGAGCCCAGAAAGTGGGACAGTACCAATGCGTACTATGTGCATGACAATTGAATTTTACCATCTGCTACTGTGCTGCTCTGCTTATAATATATTTATAATTGTTCCTATATGTCCCGCGCTTGTTTTTGTTTTACGTTTATTTTTCCTATGATCTGTTTTTAGAATCAAGCACTGACGCTTTTGTAAGTACATCATGTTATTGATCGAATTCTCTCTTTTGGGCGTTTGAATAAGAATACAAGCCATTTATTTGTTGGTGTGGAGGATGTTTTATGTTTCGAGCCTATGTGGTAGTTTTGTGAGCACGTGACTACTTCTCTGGCAAGAAAAAACCAAAAAAATCAGAAGAAGATATTGACAGCTATGTAAAAATAAGCAATAAAACACTAAATAACTTTGTGCAGCATGTACTAAATAAAGTTGAAGGAAACATTATTTTTTACTTTTTTGAAATTTAAATTAATTTTGATGCATGTATTACTGCTGCAATTTATATATCTTTAAAACTATAAGTTATGCATGTGCAAGTAATTTAAGTCGGTCCATATTATTTATTATGAAAATCTTCAACAAAGAATTCTATTAATTTAAGAATGAACGAATTCCTTACATATTAAGAGTCTTTTTTGAGTCAACGAAAACTTTCGCAATTTTTCTTTTTTACCTTATTTTCTTTATTAGTTCTCTGCGTCCAACAAAAAATATTCCATAACATAAACCAACGTAGGTGCCAGGGATTTGAAATATTTATACCTTAGTATAAAACAAATAATATCGTAAGCCATTTCCAATATCATGACTACCACCACCACACCGGGTTAGTCAAACGTTGAAGCCCATTGTTTCAACCAATCACAATTCTATGGAGGGCCACGTATTTACTCTTAGCAAATACGAACTTTTTTTTACTTCTACTCTTAAAAAATTATAACCAATCGATTCAAACTCAAGAGTTTTTTCCTCCCACCACACCTGCGTTAACGCAAGCTTGATCAAGTGCCTTTTTTCCCCTGCGACCACAACTTTGGATATTTTGTCCTCTTCTGTTATTGTTTTCATGAGTATTCAAACTATGTATTGAATTTGTGCCTTTTGTTTGTAAATAATTTGACGAAGAACAGATATTTTCGAAGATGGTTTATAAAAAATGATTTCTTTTCTATCTCAGCGCCACAAATCACAGGCCAACAAACAAACCTATTAATGCCATTTTTTATTCTTGTTCTCCTTTCTTCTCTTATTCTTTTATTGTTATTTTTTTTTCATTGTTTAATTTCCTAAAAACTTGTATTATTGATTTATCGGTAAATAAACAGACCATCCAAATTGATTAAATAATGATTGTTATCTTTTTTCTTTTAAATTAATTGATGAAATTTTAATTACTATAACAAGAAAAATCACGCAGTCTCTTGACCTGCTGAGCGACCAAAAAATCGCCCGTCCATAATACAACTGCCGAGGACATCGGTGTCGTGGCCTCTACCGTATTACGTGCGATAACATATATTCATATAAATAGACTACACAGCTGCAGCCAAAATTGATGCCAGTCCAATATCGAATATGTAATAGGTAAGAATAAAAATCGCTACCCATTATATGTCCCAATACCATTAAATTTATAAGTATTAAGCTGATTCTATTAAGAAGAAAATATGTTAATCGAAAAAATACCATTATTTTGGAATCACTACCACCTGTAAGTATACTATAGTATATACGATGCTATACTAGTCCAGTAAAAATCGTTTGCGGGTAAAAGTAGGTTATTCCTCACCAGCTGCTATTTCCTATAGGAGAACTATACTTTTAGCGGGTACGCGGTAGCCAAGGGCTTTAATATATCATGTGCTAAGAGAGTTTTTTTGTTTGACGCGCTGATGGATGTATTATTCATGTGCTACCGACCGATCGTGTCAAGGGGGTCGAAGAGCTACGAGACTTAATTAATAATTAAAGAGGGTCGTTTTGTCCTTGACCACTACATGCCTGGTTAGCTAGTCCGATAACTCTTTGGCTTGACTTTTATAAAGTAGTCGATTGTTCTTTCCGTGACTTTAAAAATCACATGAATTTTCGAGATTCTCTTAAATCGAAAAAGTATAAATTTCACGGAATAGTGTCTTGATTCTTACAATTTGGCCGATTGCTTCGGATACAAGTCTGTTGCAAGAATCCAGAACGTCTTTTACTAGAAAAAGATACTGTATCGGGTAAAACTCAAAACTCCTGAGACTTCCGCAAGAGTGGCACAGTCACGTTAACGAAATCGAATTCATTTAAGTTTTTTTTGTTTTTTTTGTTCGTATTTATCATTGATTGTTTAATTTACTGACATTTAGATGAGTTTACCATACCCGAGAACATTTATTTAAATAAAATCTGCCTACGTCTGACCAAACTCGAACTCGTACTACTTGAAATTGGATGACTCGCAGTTTCCTGATTCCAGACAAATGACGAGCTTACTTCATACCTCATACCTATAGGAAAACTTTTTGAAAATTCTTTTACGCTTGCTCGATGATCGTGGTAGGCTTAGGCGTTCCTAGCTAAAAATGCAAGCGGATTCTCAGGTGTCTCGAGGACGACGAGGTATACCCTCCGCCAGCACAGTCTTGATGAACACTTGGTGTGTCGATGCTTACTGGAAGGTTCTCTGCAGTGTTACCTTTGAGGTTGTACTTGGTTAGTGATTAAGAAGGAGCCTTTTGTGTCAAATTGATCGAGACGTTATTTAAATACGTGGCAATATCAATTTAAGAGGTAACGAGTATTATTTATCGAAACTCGTTAGTATTGATATATATTGTATGCATCTCCTAGGGTTTGAATCTTGGTTGAAGTTTATCGGATTAAGTTGTCTACTATTTTTAACACAAATTTTCCTTTCGCACCTTAAGTACTACAATATTACAAACAACGTCAGATCAGATTCCTTAACGCAAGGGTATATCTGCAATTGTTTACAAATCGCTCATTTTCTATGAACCATCTGCAAAAAAATCTATTCTTCGTCAACTTACTTACAAACGGAAACCACAAAACCAATACATAGTTTGAATACTCATAGAAATAGTAACAGAAAAGGACTAAATATCCCAAACTTGTGGTTGCAGGAGAAAAAAGGCGCTTGATGGTCGCGAGTTTAAGAAGATTGACCGTGATATTCAAAGGGTAGAAGTGAAAGTAGCTCGTATTTGCTACGAGTAGATACGTGGTCCTGCCTAGGGTTGTGATTGGTTGGAACAATTTGCTCTAACGTTCGATTAACCTCATGTGGTGGTGGTAGACCTGATGTTAGACATGGCTCAATATATTATTTATTTCATGCTAAGGTATTAATATTTCAAATCCCCGGCACCTACGTTGGTTTATTTTATGGAATATTTTTCGTTGGACGCATTGAACTAATAAATAAAAAAAGGTAGAAAAGAAAAAATACGATGATTTTCTTTGATTTTACGGAGATAGTTAAAAAAGTAAAAAATCACTTATTGTACAAACGGTTGGTTGCCTAATTGAAATTTTCCATAAAGAATAACGAGGATCTACTTGAATCACTCAAACTTGCGCAAATTATAATTTCAAAATTATTTAAATCTCATTTCTTCTAGACCTTAAAATTCATGCTTGGATTGTAGTATTATTGTTTCTATCTTAAGAAGAAATAAAAAAAATCTTTCACCATGAAAAACAAATGTGTTGCAAAAATATTTATTGTACAGTAATTAGGATGTAGTGCAGTTAAAAATAACGGACAAATAACATACTTTGATTTTTTTGGTTTTTCCTTACTAAAAAAACAGCTACGTTAACATCAAATCACTACACTCTCTAAATATAAAAAAGAACAACACACCAACGAATAGCTGATTTGTGATTCTATACAAACACCCAAAAGAGAGTATTCGATCAATGACATGATGTACTTTCGAATGGGTCAGTGCTAGATCCCAGAGACAGATCATAGGAAAAATAAACGTGAAACAAAAACACACGTAGGACATAGACGGACTATTGTAAATATGTTATGAGCAGAACTGCGTAGTAGAAGGTGGTAAAATTAAATTGTCATGTACATTGAACGTATCAGTCCTGACACGCGATACATGAGGGAACTAAGTATTCTTCTTCGGCTCAATTCTGTATATAGTGTCCCTACTTTATTTTATGCTGGAAAGTATAGATTTTTTTTTTTTTATATTAGAGTGCTCTACGTCCGGCTGCTTTAATAAGGGCACTACTATGGGCACTTAGCACTTGGAAAAGGGACAAGGAAAGGGATGGGAGGCCTCCCATTACAGGAGGGGGGTAGGGGGAAATAGGCAATTTTGCTGCGAGAAGGTTGCCTAAACCCTCCTTGAGAAGCATTGCTTGGTGAAAAAGCACATGTGAAAAATCACAGAGGTACTTGCCCGAAAAGTCGCACTGGCCGGGAATCGAACCACGGTCTCCCGCGTGCCAAACCACGACCTAGCCAAACGAGCCACCGTGCGCTCTTGAAAAGTATAGATAAAAAATTAGAAATTTTTGACTTTGGTTTGGTGAAAGTTCGAGGAAGCGTTTTTAAAAGAGTAGAGGCTGTTGTTATTGTATATGTCCTTATCCGTAGGAGAAAAGGGTGAGTACGTTAAGCAGAGGCCGTGTACACATATATGTAAGTAGGACAGAGCGCTATTGCTGTACTTGGTACTGTAATTATGGACAAATGAGAGATAGCACTTTTTTTTAATTTTGTTGGTCAAAAAAAGTTAAAAAAAAATTATGCAATGTTAAGGTTAAACCAAAAAGGTACGTATAATATTTAAAGAGACAGTTCAAAGGGAACATACGTGCTTCGCAAATAACAATTTTAGCTAACAAACACGTTATAATATATACAACTAAAAATATGACTCTTAGCTGTTGTTTTATGCAGTACAAATTATCTGATCTTTTTATTAAAAAAAAATTAAACTGTAAATACAAACATAAAAAAATAATAAAATAAACGGACCAATGATGCATATTTTTTAAAATAAAACCAACGAGCAAATAAGTATATTGAGCATTAGAACACGCTAGTCAAGTTATTTGTCAAATAACTCAAGACCAGTAAAATCTTTCATAACAACAAAATCAAGAGAAAATTTTGTTAGAAATTATCCTACGATACCTACTAAATTACAGGTATTTTGCCAGTAGACTATACAATTACAAATATCTCTATTGAGTGTAGGATAAAAAAACGGCACTTGATATAAGTGGGAAGAAAATCGAGAAATGTATAGATATACTTTGTATTTTATGTTAAGCAGTACACAAATTTTCATTTTCATTCTTGTAATAATATGATCAAAAGTAAAACATGTCAAAATATTTTAGTTGACTATTCGTAAATAAAATAGATTAGATAGTAGAATGACATCATTTATTATTTCTTCTTTTACATTCTCTTTCGTAGATGAAAACTGTAAGTCAATCGATATTTTTAATGTTGATCACAGTCTTTCGACGACTGACTCATTTTTAAGAGGAACATATAAATACAAGACATTATTGTCCGAGTCGAGCCAGCCTCAACCTTATCCGAATCATATTCATTTTAGATGTTATCCGTTACGGTGGTTTCGAAGGAATCGTACCCGTCCTCGTCTTGTTTACTTATTTTGATACCCATAACTAGAATGAATTTACTGCTGACCTAAAAATTTAAACAAATTTTTTCAAATTAAACAAGCTTTATGTATAAAATATGAATAGCATTAAGAGAGATCCAACAGGTATGATTTTTATTCATACCAACTGTCTGATTAAAATTCTTGACGAAGCATAACATAAGTATGGTTACCACATACTTTTGAAACCCTTTTGCATACTTTTTATACTAAGTTTTATTGGTTCACGCAAGGAAGATTAAATTTTTAAATTAAAAAAAAAGGGTACACAAAGAGCTTCCATATATACGTTGACGTTTAGCGTATCCGGGACGAATATGGTAGAATCTATTTTCTGTAGATGTGTTTCCTACCAATACGCCACTTTATGAAATTTTCGATAAATGTAAAAAAAATGAGATATTTGTCTATAATTGATCGTTTTCTCACCTTATCATCATCGGCGGCTGAAATGCGGGGATAATCCTTAGATATCGGTTCATCTCCAACTGCCTCGCCTCTTGAGACGTTTTGCTGGAAGTCTGGTGACCCGCTAAAGACGTTTCAGAGTAGTCGATAGGACTTGGTAGTAATGGTTCTTGTCCTTCATTAAAATTTGGGTGATTCGATTCAACTTCGGACATTTTTGTAAAAATACTATCGTGACGTCACATTTTCGATTGATAAAGAAATAATGGCACGAACTGTTGTTAAAGTTACTTTACTACAACCTCTTGTCCGTGAGGGAAGTGACACGAGTCTTTCGGTATCGTGTCTCTGTAGCTAAATCCCGACTTGCTACTCTTATCTACTTCTAGCCTTATTCTCTATTCTGTTCTCCTACTTTTAGGAATTTAGGCTGAAAAAGGCACATAGCTACAAGACTAAGAACCGGAGTATAGATTAGGCAATTAAAAAATACCAACCGCCAATCTCACAAAAGTTGAGGATTCACATGGTGGAGATTTAAAGTGTTTTCGCAATGTCATCTCGTCATGACGAGTTATATCGGTAAAAAGAAATTGACAATAGGTGACGGAGTTGGAATTTATCTACAATCTGAAAATCTACTTTTGAGCGAATGGACATCCTTACAAAGGAAAATTTGTGTCGCCAGTTCGCCAAACGTTTTTTCATGACTATCCATATTTGAGTTTAGAGTGGCGTCAATTTTGGCTGCATTATTTAGTCTATATATATGGGTGATTCTGACGCAAGTAGCTCAAAATGTCTTGAAGAATCATTAAAAAAAAAGTTGGTTAAAAAATTTATTTTTATAGTAGTTGTACCTTAAATAATATCCACAGCAAATATCAAAAGCGATTACACTACAAAGTTATTGGGTAAAAATATGTACGGTAGTTTGTATAAGTCAATTTTGATCAATTTTCGAAAAAAATATCTCTTTTACTAATGCGCATAGCTAAGCTGTTTAAATTGTTAAAATGTTCTGGCTTAGATTAAATCAAAGATAGGATCAAACCCTATCGAATGAAAGAAAATATTGTCTGTTTAGTTCCTCTAGTTTACGAAAATTCATAATTTTTTTAATAAATCACTATAATTTTTGATTGATGGCACCAAATTTGATGATTGACTATTTATTCATTCATTTTAATTTTTTTTTATTTTTTTTTTTTTATTTGATAGGGATTCATTTCAGCAGTCATTTAAGCCTATTTTGGACCACCTAAGACAGTGTACTCCTTTGCTACTAGATTGGAAGTGGAATCGATATTCATTGATGTCTCTCGCAAAAAAAAAGTCAATGAAGCCAAACGCCAAGACGCGTGTCCCAGTTTTATCTTAAAAAAATTGGAGAAAAAGTTTTGTAAAGCTAGAAAAAGAGACACTTTTATACTTTTACGATTTAGAGGTACGAAAGTGACATTTCGATCTTTGGAGTACTACTGTGGCTCGTAGATTTAATATAAACGATTTTTCGCTAACAAAACATCTGTGGTCAATAAGTAGAATACAAAAAGAAATTTTCCTTACCTGTATAAGTAACAGAGTGGCAGATCTAAGGAGGGGGGGAGGTGACCAAAAATTTGTACATACAAAAATTGAAAATTAAAATGTGTGTCAATTAAACTGATTGAAATTTGTAACAGCTTTGGCTTGTGCGTTTGTCTTGTCATGGTGTAAAATTAGAAACGTGATCTGCATATGGTATTATAAAAGACAACAGTGTTCAACAGTGCTGATTTTTGTTCAAATTGTAGGAAGTTTGTAGTTTGGTTAAAATTCTTGCTTATAGATTAAAAATAAATTTTATTCCTGCATAATTGTAACATACAACGTCTAAACTTGACGATGTTTGTGCGAAAAAATGGCAGAAAAGCTTATTATATTTTCTTAATTATTTTATTGGGGAGTCAATGTATAAGCTTCAAAGTTGTTACCATGAAAGCTTAACACTTTTAACATAACTTCACGCAAATAGAACATTCAATTTCAGTTTCTTGTGGTAGCATGAGCTCTGAACACGAAATTGGCCACTTCCAGCAGGAGCATCCATACATTTATTATCGGACGTAGCACATTCGAGGCCGCAACGCCGAGGTCCTCAGCAGCTTCATGAGGGACGGGGGATTTTGGTATGATTTTTCCTGTACTAGCAATTCAATTTCCACAAATTTCGTTGTAAGAAATAAGATAACAAGCTTAGTACAATTTATTGATTACAGATAGAACAGTAAAACTTTTTTCATCAAATTTAACAATTAAAATAAATTTATAAAAGAATAAGAGAAAGAAGATAAGAGGTGCAAGCAAAACAGAAATGATGTATTGCATATATATGAGTGTTTGTTGGCCCGTGATTTGTAGTGCTGACATTATAACGCGTAAGCGCCGAAAGTCCTCGTTTAAAGGCACTGTGCTAAGCTCATAAGGCCCGCCGAGGGAAAGAGACAGACTTTGCTAATTGAAAGCATTTACCGCCGAGCGCTAAGGCTTCATGAAGATAGGTGTACCAAATACGTGAAAGAGAACTAGATAAGATTTTTTTTCTTTAATATGGCAAGCGTAGTTTCAATTAACAGAGAGCGGAGAAAAGATCATTCGATTTCTTTTCCTCAAGAAGTTAGTACTTCCACTACCGACCATCTTTTTAGTATTGCGAGTAAAAACAACAATGAACCGCAAGCCGACCCCATAATACTATAGAGCATTTAACAACTTGAATTATTTAAATATCATTCAACGGAACATGCTTTTGCACCTTGTATTTTTAATACCAAATATTAATAAAGGAAAAAAACACGCAGTCTACTAAGCAAAGAGTGTCCGTAGAAAAAATGCGTTCCTTAAACCAGTTGTTTTTTTTTGTTGCGGTACCTTATAAATCTAGCAAATTTTATCGTTTTAACTGTTTTCTTGGACAAATAAATGGATGAGAGAAAAATATCACAAATTGTATATGTGCCATAAAAAATTGTCAATCAGTGAGAATGTGTGCATGTAAACGTAAACAAAAAATACAGCTGGGTCGACCAACACAGCAGATTGTCTTGTTCTCTTTCAATGGATTGAAGCTCGTATCCAGTGGAATTATTTTGCTTTTTGTTGAGCAGCATCGATTTCTATAACGCGTACCTGCTATTCATAGGAAAAACTCACACACGACTTCACAGTCTTAATAAAAACTTGGAACTTTTGTCTCTTCTAAGACTTTATTTATTAATGAAAGTTTAAATTTTAAAAAAGTCTGTAGCCGTAAGTTATCTATCATTTTACAGTAAAAATTTTTTTTTGTATCCTTAATACTATCCACTACTGCGAATAGGAACTGATCAGATTCAATGACACGTGTTTCTGCTTGTGTTCAGTAATAGATCAATTGTTATAAACTATCTACAAAAATTAGTTTTTTTTTTAACTTATACCAGAAGCACAAAAGTAATTTAACTTTAAAGAAAAAAAAAAAAAAAAAAAAAAAAAAAAATAGTAAGAAATCGGATACCACGAGAAAAAATAACATTCATCTGTTGCAACTAAAATTTTGTATTTTATTATTAAAATGAAGTACTGTGAAAAATAAAATTTCAATAGTGACACAAGCATAAACATTTTGAAATATTTTAATAATGATTAACGAGGATCCACTAGAATCACTTGATCTTGCGTAACATATAATTCTAAAATTATTCAAATTTCATATCTCTTAAACCTCAAAATCCATGTTTGGATCGTTGTATTATTGTTTTTATCTTAAGAAAAAAAAAAAAAAGTGAAAAATCTTGTACCATAAAAAACAAAAGTGTTTTAAAAAAAAATTTTTGTTTAGTAATTAGAATGAAGTTTAGTTGAAAATAGAACTACAGTAGTAATAGATGCATAAAAATTATTTTAAATTTCAAAAAAAAAATCAAATAATATTTCCTTTAACTTCATTCAGTATGTCCTGCACGAAATAATATGTTGTTGCTTATTTTAAGATTATGATCAATATCAGGCTTTGATTGTTTTTTTTTTTTTGTTTTTCACCGAAGAAACGGCCAAGTTGACATCAAACCACCAAAGCCTATCTAAATATAAAAAAGTACACACATTACCAATAATTCACTTATAATTGTATAAAAACACTGAATAGATAATGTTCGATCAATAACACGATGTGCTTACTAATGGGTCAGTGCTTGATTCGAAAAACAGATCATAGGACAAATAAATGTGGAACAAAAATACGCGAAAGAAAACGGCTAATTTTAATGCGATCGCTTCATGAGTTTTTTCACGAGAAAAATGTGACTTTTTTCTGAATTTTTTCTTTTACAAATAATCTGAAGGCTTCATTTTCCAACCTGCGCCGTTGAAATTACCAGGGCACACAATTTTATAGTTATATTACCATTATAAAATAACAACATGTCTTTTTAATAGTATATAATGTTCCGAAACTTGTGTTTATTCCAACGGTTGGATGGTTTTTACTTGAACTGGCTGCCAGTGGTCGTACAAAAGTTATAACCACGTCGGTTAGCTCGATGAGATAAAACAAAATTTGGCTTCTGATTTGCAAAAAAAAAAACAAAAATACATCCAACTTTACAATTAACCAATACCTTTGGAAAGTATTTGGCAAAAAAACATAATAAAATAGATTTTAAAGAAATTTTACAAACTGCATTAACCTCTTTTCGCTATAACTGATTGACAATATTTTTGAGTTACAAATATGTTTTAAGTCGTACGAGCTTTCGTGTTTTTATTTCGGTACTTAAATGTACAAATTTTTTTTGCTAAAACAATTGTATAGCAACTCCAATAAATAATATTTTTGTATCAAAGACACGACTGCTACATTTTGACAAGAGCGAAAAGTAGTACCTAACGCACCAAGGGCAGTACTTCAAGGGCAGTGCGAAATTTCCTAATTTTGAAATTTCATTGTAATTAAAAAAATTAATGGCTTTCGGAATTAATTAAATATAAATAACGTGGTTATCTGCATTATGTATTTCGTTCTTATAAATTGAGCCACCATTAATAGCTATTAAACCATTTTTATAATCTAATTAAAAAATCATGGAATTTTAGTAAAAAAAATTTATTCTTATTCTTTGGCACATTTTAAGTAAAAAATATCTTGTACAATTTTTCTCTTAACATTATACTTTTGTAGTAAAAAAACTCGCAAACGTTAGAAAAATTAGAAGTTTGAAAATCTGCAAGGTATAAAAGATTTTTTAAACATTGTACTTTATAAATTCGTAAATTTTAGACTCGTAAATAATTTGTCTCCAAATGATAAGCTTTGAATCGTGAGCTTCTTTTAGAATTAAAAATAAATTTGCGAATTTAAAGAATCATAATTCGTTTTTATCTACGCAGCACTCATATTATTATAAAAAATTACAGACATAGTATTTATTGATTTTAAACCCGTACTAAATTTTAAATGAATTACAGTTTTGAATCGTTAAGTTCTCAATCTGATTTTGTTTCATCATATTTACCACATTCATTATAGTTCAATGTTTTTTACATTAATGTATTGATTTTAACACTGTATAGTATATAAGTCCTGTGTCGTTCATATAATAAAAAATTATACTTTAAATTTGCTAGTATATTTTAAAACCTGCCATCATGTACAGAAAAATCCTAATTAACAATTTTCATTTGAAACTAACCAAGGAATATGAAAAAAAAACATTATTTTACGAAAAAAAGTTTTTTTTTATCTGTTGTCTTTCATAGTTTTGTTCACACGAGTTTTATTTAGTAAAATTGACTTACGTCTTATTCGACAAAATTGTAATGAAATCTTGTACTAATACAAAATTTATATACTGATGTTTGTATAATCCCTCCGAATTCCAGTGTTTTCTTGGGATTTCAAGCCCTTCCCTGGGGTGCAATATTTGTAAGTGCGGGCACTTTTCCGCGGGAATCGTATGACGTATACTCGTTGTACCCTTTCCATGCTCAGCAAAGGAAAAAAAAGATGTGCACCTTGTTCGGTAAATTGGCCACGATAAGGCGCTTGAATCAGTGGTAAAACCGAGCTCGCCTCGTAGCAGTTAGCAGTTGTAGCTCACTAGCTATTGCATAGAATTGCAGTCACGTCATCAATATTCTGAGTTATCGAGGCAGGTCAGTCAATATTCCAGATTGGATTAAAACGTCAGAGCGAGAGGATCAGACCCTCAAGACCAACAGACTCGTGCCACTATTTTCACAACTAAGAGGTTCATTTAGAATAACTTTTACTACAATTCGTTTTTTTATTTCTTCACTAATTGAGAATTCCATGTTACACTAGTATTTATATTAAAATGGCTAAAAGAGATTTACAATTTGGATGGCATGACGAACACGAACAAGGAATTGCTAACCAATGTGGAATGGAGTTGGCGGGTCACGAGATTACATCTCCTAGCAAAACATCTGAAGAGGAGAGGCAGTTGGAGATTAAACCGATATCTAAGGATGATCCTCGAATCTCAAAGGACAACTTGAAGGTAAGAAAACGATTAATTATAAACAAATATTTCATTATTTTGACATTCATCAAAAATTTAATAAAATGGTGCATTCGTAGTTCAAACGTCCGCAGGAAATAGATACCACAACATTTGTTCCCAATACGCTCAACGTCATCGTAAGTATCAAAGTCTTTGTTTAAGTATTTGTCCGGTTTTACTTATTTATAATTAAGTTTTACTCGCGTTTAATTTTAAAATTAAATTGAATAAGTACTTGCTGACAAGTCTTATGCTCTACTTTAGCCAGAACATTGATTATACAAATACAAGTCTCTATCTATCAGATGTCTCGATACTATGCAATTAATACGTAGTAAGGTCCTTTTATTAAAAAAATGTTATTAAAAAAAGTATGTTTATGGTTTAGGTCAGTGGTAAATCTATTGTAGTAACCGGCATCAAGGAAGTTCGAGATGACAAGGACGAAAACGCTTCCCGAGAAATCAGCTTAACATCTAAGATTTCAGATCAGAATGATTCGGATAAGGTTGAGGCGTGGCTCGACTCAGACAGTAACGTCTTATATTTATATGCTCCTCTAAAAAATGAGCCAGTTGCCAATGTGTAGAGTGTTATCAACAGTAAAAATATCGATTGACTCACGGTTATCATCTACGAAAGAGAATGTAGAAAGAGAAATAATAAATGATGTCATTTCATTATTAAATCTATTTTATTCCTGTAATGCTTAAGGCATAATAGAATAAAGACAGTGAAATAGGTACATTAAGTTTTTAACCACTATGGCTAGAAATTAACTGAGTCAATAAAAAAAACCAGAATACTGTTTAAAAAAATATATCTGATTAAAGTTTAAATATTTCTATTAAATAAACCATTCAAAGAGCATTTTAGTGTATTTTCAGCTACCTTACTTTTTCTCTTGTCGCGTATGATTAACAATGACGTAAGCTGTCTTTTGCCATATAATTTTCTTTATTCAATTTTGTCCAAATAACATTTATACAACTATAAACAGTATTTTATTAACGTTGATTAAAGCTCAGCTCACTGATAATATGACGAATTGATTATCTTGAAGTAGGTCATTTAAATTTATTGAAAAAAGAACATTACAAAATCTTACTTTTCAATTTATCGTTTAAAACACGATCACATATAACCTAATCTAAGACTTTAGCTTTTAACGAAAAGTTTATAATATAAATCAACCTTGTATACGGCATATTTTTTAAGAAAAAATGAATTAATAATTGTTAATTTTTAATTTTTAATTTTAAATGTTAATATTTTTTATTGAAACTTAACTTTACATTAAATACATAAATTTAATAACTCGTAAAAATGTCCTTGTAAGTTCGTTATATTTTGCCGTCGACTATCGATTATCTTGCTGTTCACCAGACCCAAGCTAAGGTGAACGAATCCTCTTGTCTGAAAAGAGGCTTGAAATTTTTTTTATCTGGGAGAAATCTCACAATTTTTTTCTTCCTAAAGACATTATGTTAAAGTTTGAAAGCTTAAAAGTAAAAATTAAAATAAACAATACGTTCGACTTTTATTATTTATTTAGAAAAATGAATGATCTTTATACCGCAATTTTTATTTTAGTCCATCTTAAAAAAAAATACAATAGCAAATATAAAAGTGTGAAAACGGCTGAAACGAAGAAACTAGTCAATTTATTAGAAAAGGTAATTTAATGAGGCATAATGTTAAATACTACTTTTCTTTTTAATATTTTGACAACAAATGTAACGTAGACAGGTTAGATAATATGATTATCTTTGCACCTGGTGGTAGTACTCATCAACAGCACGGTAAGAACCAGGCCCATGGGACTTCTTGTGCTAGCCTTAGTTGGATGTGCACCATTATTTTTGTATGATTTTAACATAATATAAGATATTGTTTAACACTTGACACTTTGACATTATAAATTTAAGCAAAACGCAGAAACAATTCTACTTTAAACTAATGTTGCTTACTACAAATAACAATGATTTTACCAACGATCAATACTTTAATATTCTTTGTCAGTAAGCAATATCAGAATTTTTTTCTTATTCTTAGCTTATCGTGATGTTTATTTCTTTTCCAAATTTTTTTTAAGACTACGAAACTTCTTTGATTACTTCAAAAAGACAACCAAAATTTTAGAAGGCCCAACTTCATGTTTTTCAAGAAATAAAAATAAAAACATTTTTGGTTAAACATTGGTAAGTACGGATAGCTTACTATGGATTGGTTGCAAACTTTTATTTAACAAACACTGTTAATTTCTTCTATAGTCGATTAAAAAAGACGAGGGTGATAAAGTTTAGAACGGTTTAAATTACCAATTACAATTTTAGTGAGTATAGCTTTAATTTTTTACACAATTTATACGTAAGAGTAATTTTTTAAAACAAGTTTTGCAAATGGGCTTGTTTTCAGCATAAGTGCCGCTATCGTGCCCATGTAAGATTTCCATTGGAGTGTACTTCTATATTAAATGAAATCAAATTAAAATCCAATTAGTATATAGGTAAACTCCTATGAAAATCTTACATGGGCACACTAGCGCCACATGATGCTAGAAACAAGCCCATTAGGCACTAATGGGCTCGGTCTATGGGCGAGATATTTTTCTACTTCCACTCATGGTACAAAAACAATCCTTTCTACTTGTAATTACTACTTAATAATTTTTATATGTGTACGACTTAGTAACGGCTTATTCACACTTTTTGTGCAAAAGTAGTCTCGTTGAAAGTATATCATCTTAAAATTTATTTTAGTTATTTACTGTATAGCTATAACCTTCTTATGGAGTATAAGGCCACAAAGGGCGCGGCTGTGGCTCTCTGTACTGAGAATATATTGAAAATGGCTTCCCATCATTGTACAAACGGTTGGTTTTCTTTGGTTTCCTAAGTTTCTTGATCCTCCTACATGGTTTTCTTAAAAAATACAGTACAATCTGTCTGTGGAATTTCTCATACAAAAATATTATGGAGCTAAGGATAAATCCACTTAATAGAAATACAAATAGTGGGGCGACCTCAGTAAGACCGAATGATGTAAACGAAACTTCTTTTTCATTTTGAATAGTGCGAAGACTTTCCTTTCTTGTTCGAGATATTATTCCATTCTCTCGATACTTCTGGATACTGGAAAAAAAAAAAAAGAAATAAGTAACATTTCTAGTCAACAATTGAAAAAACAGTACTTACTGATGGCTTAAAAATTTAAGAAGTGGATCTCCTTTGTTCAAAGCTATAGCTTTTTTTCTAAAATTACCTAGTGGAATAGCTAGAATTTTGCAATGAAAATTGATAGTTTCTGAACTCCGTAATATGCTAGACCAATAGAAAGCTACTCCGTCGTTGCATACCTAAAAAAAAAAGCAAAAAAATTTCGAATGATTTTGGTGCCGATGAATACTCGATTTTGATTTATCTGTTGGTAGCTTTCAAAAATTGTTTGAAATTGCTTGGATTTGGTAAGCTAGATTGACACTTACACATGGGCACACACGTACACGCATACATACACAATCGCAAGAACATACACACACACATAATGTAAATATATTATTAATCACTTCCATAGAATATATCTCAGTACCCTAAATCGTTTTCTACACTGTAATCTCAAAAAACTATCTATTGACAAACACTTTTACCACCATTTCAAGTGAAGTTACAAACTGTTGTACAAATAAGTGTTAGATACAATTTTCACATGCTATTGTGGACGACGGTACATTATTGAATGTTTTAAAAAACTATTTATTCACAAACTGAATACTATACTTTACCTGCTTAAAAGCATCAGATATGGTTGTAGGTAGACTATTCTCATCCTTCAAAAACAATCTCAATTCGTCATTTATAGTGTCCCTTGAGCTCTAATGAAATTTGATTTGATAAAGTTTTTAAATTAATGAAATTGATATATTCAATTAAACCTTTATGAAATTACCGAGAAATACGTCAAATCATCAGTGTTTTTGAAAATGATCAGTCGATATGTTTTATCCTTTAGAAATCCACTCGCATTTCTAAATGGAATGTGTGGTATTGAAACTGTAGCAAAGCTTGTAAAACAGCCTGCGTACATTGAAATAATAATGAATGCTGTCAGATATAGCGATAGCCTTGCCATCTTGGATGATATGGAATTGAATTGTACATCTGTAAGGTAAAAAAAAAATGTAAGTGTAGTTGGTTAATCTTGCAAAATTCTTACAGTTCTAAAACTGTATTCAAGAGTACATGATGATTAACAAGATCAGAGTCGTATATTTTGAAAACTTCAATAACTATAATTCATGGTTCTCCAATTTATCAAACTTGAGATTCCAAAAATCATGAGAAAATTGTTTTGCCAAGTTAGCAAAAAAACTACCTCCCCCAGCTCTTAAAAAAAACTTTTCTGTACATTTTTTTTTTTAACTTTTCTTGCACTCTTTTTTTTTTTTTTTTTTTTTTTTTTTTTTTTTGGGAGCATTCGCCTTTAGGTGACAGATTTCCTGTGGAGAGATTCGTATTTTTTAGCTACAAAGTTACAAAGTTTCAGTCGTTTAATCGAGGTTTAAAGGGAACTTTAAAAGTACAGTCAAATTCCATTTTTTAAGTTTCACTTGTCTAACAGTACTATGGTTTGATGCAGAAAGTAGTGTAATAATTATTGATATTATTTCAGATTACTTACTGTCTTATTTCCAAATTGCTAGTTTCTCTTGATTGGTTATAAAACAGCAAAATACGCATCATAGTAGTGTTTTTATTTTGCAAACTCTTTTACAATTTTGCGAAAGGATAATGATGACGCTTGTATGACAAAAACTTCTATTTCTTATTATCCGATGTGAAAGTGTGTATGATTGAGCAAGTGTTATCAAAAGATGGTGTTAGCAATCTTCTCAACTAAAAAAAATATATGAAATGGTTTTAGTCCGTCTATACATAGTGCGCCATTCAAATGGTCTAACAACCTAACCTTCGT
>NW_028322006.1:0-21883 GCF_036245765.1 Copidosoma floridanum | reverse complement strand
ATCAAGTTATATCACATTTGTTATAATTGAAAAATCTTATTTGGGAGTACTAAACGAATGGATCTGATTATAAATAATTTTGCTAAGTAAATGAAAAAACATTTATGCTAGCGATAAGAAATTAATTAAATGTTATGATATAAAATTCATGAAACGTATTTTGCATTTAACTATTTTTCCTCTACCCCTACCAGAAGTTTGTATTTTCTGTGCCTTTACAACATAACTTAACTATGTTTATGTTTAGAAAACAGAAACTTGTAGGCTAGTTATTTGTTACTTTAACTTATTATTCAGTATCATTGATTTATACATGATGATGGACAATGAAGAAAAATTTAAGAATTTCGCATGTAAGATTTGTTTTTATTATAAAATTAATCTTATTATGTATGGTTAAAATAGTAATTAAAAAAAAAATTCTTTGTTAAAACACATAAGATTTTCACATCAATAAGAAAATGGTCGATAATACATTTTTAAGTTTATACGATATTTTAGTGATGGATTTCATTAAAAAAAGAAATCCCTGTAAATATTTTTGAATAATAGCACATTTGTTTCAATTAAAGTTTAAAATAGTGTCTGTTAATTTTAGATTAACGTCTTCCAGAAGACCCTTTCCAGGGCACTTGGCGGGTACTTCCTGGTACCTCCGCATTATACACTGGTCTTTGTTTAAATTTCTCACTAAGTTGTACGAAATATTTTTTTAGATCGACTAAATTTTTTTCAACTTAAAGAAAATATTCAACAGAATATGGATGAATAAATTTATTTTGACTTAAAGAATAGGGTTGCTCCGTGACATAGCCCTTCCCTCTGTTCCTGACTCAGAAACGTTGAGAGAGGGAGAAAGAAAGAGAGAGAGATTCAGATTTTAGTTTTATTTATTGTTTAGGCCATGGGGTAATATTATTGGGGCCTATGTGGCCAATTGAATACAGTTGTGTACATTAATTATTGTATGAAAGAGAAATGTGTTTAGTTCAACAGTTATGGTGTTATGAAAGTAACTAGTGTGTAATGAGGAGTGTTGGATGCGTAATGATGACATTGTTTGCTATGTACCGACCAAAGGCTCTTTAAGTGGATTACTACTAGAAGTTATTACTAGTTGTTATTAAATTTTATGTAGATGGTGCAGAGTTTGGTTGGTTTTACGTTGAAGAAGAGAGCGAAGTACAAGTTTTTTGTAGGTGTGTAGGTGATCGCTATCAAATAAGGGGGTGGAAAGAGAGTTTCTTAGCTTGGACGATGAGATGATGAAGGAGTCCTAATATGATTTGGTGTAACAGGGGGGAATATACATTATGTCACTTGGTCATCTAATTGAGAGAGAGGAGGAGAGAGAGATTCTGTATTGTTAACCCTAACATTTTCAGATTCTTAAAGTACTCACAAGTTGCTTCGATTCTATTAACGTGCATGAAAGTTTGCAGTTTAGAACGTATTTTTGTCATCCACACATGCGCAGAAGTCTAACTTTATCATCTGCTTATTTGGATAATTTAAATAACGATGACGTTACACGCAGTGCACGCACAGGCACGTAGAAACGTAGGATCGCTGCTAACCACGTCAGTTGCACTTTGGGCTTTGTTGAAGCATTGAGGCACTGATCAAAATTTTATTGAATTTGCCGAATTTAAGTAAGTGTATTTAAAAATGAACATAGAAGTAATTAAGGCAAGAAAAGAAATTGATCCGGAATTTAAATTACAACTGCAACGTATGTTTAATTCAAAAAGGGGTGTGGCTTATGAAGCCTGCGATGATTGTGAAAGCAGTCCCTCTATTGTTCCCTGCAGCACATTGAGTCAGCTTGTATTTCTAGATGTCAAACTGAGTAATGACTCTTGTACTTCAACTAACCAGGTAAATACAGTATGATCTTTGATAATAAGTGCAATTCATTTTGTAATTCATTTACAGTAAAATTTAAATTTGTAAAATGGAATTTTTATAGGAGAAATTTGTGTGCTGCCTGGACTGCACGATGTACAACCAAGATAAAATTATTGTTAAGGTAAGTGATTATTCAATCGTTATTCTTTTCATGCAATAAGCACTTGGTATATATAAACGGTTAAATAAATATCATCCAAGTATAATAATTAATCATGTGAAGTGTATCTAAAAAAATAGCCAAACGAATATTCATTAGGTTTTATCAACACTAAAGCATTAAATCTTTTAATAAATCTTTATTTCATTTATTTGTAGGTTGTAGGTAGGGACATTATAGTTGAGGCACCACCAGAAGAACAGCACGAGAAGGGCTTGTATAAGAAGTTGAGTGTCCCTGTTTCATTCGATTTGGAAAAGGCCAAGGCATTGTTGAGTTCAGATAAAGTTTTAACTGTATATGTTCCTTGCAAGAATAAAATGGCAGTTGACAATGAAAGTTCTAGCAACATCGAAGAAACTGGTAAACCACTCAACAAAGAAAAATTGGAAATTCAAGAAGAGAATTAATGAAAAAATGTTAATACATCATTTGATGTACTGAATATTAAACACAAATTTTTTAAACAATGAAAAGTGTTTTTAAAAACTTAAATACCCATTAAAATGTAAATCACTTTTAGCTGATAAAAGTCAGTTAATTAATTTATAAGTTATCGTATGCTTTTGGTTTCAAATCCAAATAGATAGTTGGTGTTTTTGTCTAATGACTATAGATAAACTTTTTGTATGGAAATGAATTGATTTCGTGTTAACTCGTGCAAAATATTCAAGTAGTTTTAGTATTCCTTACTTTAGTTGAAAATTGGTATTAAAAAATTGTGTATGAATATACACGTGAAAAAAAGGTTTTTGTTAACAAAAAAAGTTTGAAACTATCAAGATTCAATTTAAATTGAACAGTTTATGACATAATCAAAAGAAAAAAACTGCTAAACTTTCAAAGTAACGATGAGCAGCAAATATCCGTTGCTTTAAAGTGTAGTTTAATGTGTTAATAAATTAAATATTTCATAAGAGTACAAGAATTTTTTGCTGTAGTGAATAACACGGAAAGTAACAGTGCCAGACAGAAAGACAACTATTTTATTTTTTTATCAATCGCTTGGTTTTGCAATAAAAATATTAAAAGATTTAAAAAATCGTGTAATAACGATGTTCTGTTACGTGATCGTCATTTTATCCGCGTCTTTTCTTATGTTTTGTATTTATTAGTTTGGTAATTTTACTTTATGTACCTCAATCTTTAGAAGACAATTTTTTGGAGTGTTATTTTAAAAAAGGCCCAGGAAAATCTTTATCGAGATGTTTAATGAAACCCCTTTACAACTTTCACTTTCAGAGCTTAGCTTGTACTGTAAGATTGGTTAATGTATACTGTATGCAAAAGGATTGTAGTAATTTTTTGTAAAACACTTACAATCTAGGAATGTAATTTGAAGAGAAAATCTGTTAGAACTTCATGATTTTTTTTTGTTATAAGCTCGTGTCTCTTCCTACTTTTATTACAAATGATCAGCGTTTTTCCTAACATATGGACGCCGTAAATTAATACGTATAAAATTTATAGTAGTATTTTCAAAAATAATCTATATTATGATTTAACTTTTTTGGGCACTGTTTGCGTATTTTTCCTTATAAAATAATATTAAAAATGTCTATATACGTGAACTGAGAATTTAAGACTTGTAAAAAACAATTTTCGACGTTTGGTGCAAAATAAAGATTGTGTTGCAAGAATTAACAAAATTTTTTTATTCTTCCACTACATTGCTGTGTACTAATAAAACTTTGCACATTTCATGCTTAACTTATTTAATTTTCTTGTCTAGGTTCTGGATAATTTTTTTTCTGATTAAACTGTTTATTTGTAATATAAAATTGTTCACAGCAATTATTTTTTGTCATTTTCAAATTTGGATAAAAGAATTGTGTGGATAATGTCAAAATGGTTGATGGTCTTTTTGTTACATCTTATTTCTTTATGGACGTTTTCGATCAATTTCTTGAAGTGAAAACTTCTTATGTCGCGTTGGGCACTTTTGTGGGTGAGCATTTTCAGCCGTTCTCGCGACAGACGAGATTTTACACAGATATACTCCGCGTGTATTCTTATAATGTATGTATACTATACGCGCTCTTTGCATGGGCATTCGTTGGTGCTCTCGCGACAGACGAGATTGCATACCTATATGTATTCTCAGAGTGTATAGGTATGCAAGAGCGCTATACGCAGCAGCGTTGGTCTGAGCATTATTCCACGATCACAGTTCATGCTTGATCGCACATAGCGACGCTGCCTGGATCTCACTGCGAACTACTTGGCGCGAGAATTCAAATTCAAAATCGTATGATATTTTCAGCAGACAGTAGGCGCAGAAATTCAAATTCGAAAGAAATCTTTGTATGTATTGGCTAATTAATGCCTAAAAATATTAGATAATATTGTATGATTACATACATAAATAGTATACCAAGAATTCTTTCAAATTTGAATTTCCACGCCTACTGTTTGTTGAAAAAATCATACGATTTCGAATTCGAATTCTCGCGCGAAGTAGTTCTCGGTGGGATCCAGTCAGCGGTGCTATGTGCGATCAAGCATGAACTGTGAACGTGGAATAATGCTCAGACCAACGCTGATACGCAGTCTTTAAGGGGGCTCCTACGACTACTGTTGAGGTCAAAGACAAACAAAAAATAAAGTTTTGTTTTTCAATAAACAAATGTGTCTGAAAATCATTATGATATTTTTAATAATGTATGAAGGGGGAAAAATGATATTTATGTGTGTAGTTAAACTTTGTACGAAAAATTAATTATTGTTTTGACCAGTCTAGTGCATACGAGGGTACACTACCTGTGTTGGTGTAGTATAGCGATGTAATATATAGGTATATGGTATATATATGTCGTGTTTGCATGCCTTTCTGCTATTACTCTACCTCTATAGTGTTTAGTATCTGTATGTCATTAACATCATTTAATTGATAAACAATAGATGACGGTCCTTCTAATCCACCTAAAAAAAAAGAATACCACGCACATAGAGTCTCAAGAGGATGGAGGAAAGGCAATCTCAACTTTTTGAAAACTCGAGCGATTAGGTGAACAAGTACGTCTGCTACCCACGTGACCTTCTGACCTCCCGGACACTGTTTATTTATTTCCATCACAAATATCTCGCTAAAATGGTCCTTTATCCACAATTTTTAATACAGCATATTACAGAGGAAGACTTCATCTACAAAACGTATATATTCAGTCTGCTGGGACATTTAATTAAGGTTTATTATAAACGAAAACAAATTGTTTTTCACGCTGCCCCATAGGAACACGTGCTAATAGTTACAACTTTGAGCTCGGATTTCTCAAAATTTTGACCCATTCGAAATATAATTTAGACCACCATTAAATTCAGTAGACTTTTATTTACAAGAAATAATATATCTCTGTTTGGGGACTTTCGTGAAGGAGCCCCCTTAAATGGGCATTCGTTCGTGCCCTCGCGACAGACGAGATTGAGAGTTTTTTTATATCCATTTTATAAATGAATATAAAACGGAAAATTTAATTATTGAAATATTTCATTTGACTTGTGTTGCTGCTATGGTACTGTGTTAAAACAATTGATAAATTTTATATTTATGATTTACTAATATTTACTGATTTAAATACAACCACTTCCTTTGAATATAGTTTCTATATTGATATTCTTCATGTTCATTCAAAAAGTGCCCACATTGCTTTGATAAACTTGATTTTTTACGTACAATTTCTCATGTCGCGAGCGCACCTAAAAATGCTCACCCAAAAAAGTGCCCAACGCGCCATAAGTTCAAGTTTTCACTTCTGCCTGCACTCCCGGAGTGCTTAATTTTTGTTATAAAATTTATTAAGCAATTAATAAATCAATTTTTTTATTTTTTTTTATTTTTATTTTATTTCAGATGTTGTATGTGAAAAGAATGTAAATTTATTAAAAAATGCGCTGGTTCTGGTTATAATATTTAAATATAATTGAGGTATGGCCGTAGACATATAACAACAGGCTACAGAAATTCATGAGCATTAAAAACAGTTTAGGTAACTTGGAGAAGCTGAATTATATATAACTATGAATTAAAAAAATAATATTTTAAAGAACTGAATAGTACGCTACAGAACCAATGAATATATTGCATACACCGGAACTCCTCGAGTGGAAAGAAGAAACTGGTTTAGTAGTCAATACCGATCAAAATTTGTATCAGAGACGAAAAAATTTAACAGGTGTGACAGTAACAGTTAATTTTGAGGTAAGACGTGTATCTTTATAATAATTATTATCCACCCTAAATATTTTTGCATCCAAACAAAAAGCTTATTGTACAATATTGTTTATAGCCTAGACGAATCAATAAAAGTGGATCGCGGCATGCTGAACTCATAGTAGGGGCAGCATCATACATGAATATAACTTTCAAAAAACATAATGGTTCATGGAAGACCTCCGATGTTGTTCATAGCTTACAATTGGCTAAGAAAGCTCTTGAAAATTTCGATATGACAGTTACAACTGTCGAGTACCGACATGTATTGATAATTAAATATCCCTATGCAGATATTCCATGGCATGCCTATTTTGATGTAAAAAAATTATTTAATTATCGTTATCATCTTATATTTTATTTTAGTAATAACTTAATAATATTATTTTTTATAACAGGTTTTCAACAGTTCAATTTGGGCCTACTTAATTTTTCTGGCCACTGTCACACCCACATTTTTTACTGTCATCGCAATTTCACACAATCGTGCAAATAACTATAGAGTATCGCTAGTCAACAGTTACATGCATGTCTGGCGAATTTTGGTTCATCAGGAACATCCAGGTAATTGGTTTATAAGTTTATCTTTTGTTTCATAAATATGCCATAGAATGATAAGGTAAAAAGACTACACAATATGTAGTAAAAATCAAAAACGATGCACAAGTGATAACTAACATACATAAGTACTCAGAAACCAAACTAAATATACGAACAAAGAAACCAAACAAACAACTAAAAAAGAAACCAAAAAATATACGATTAGATGAAAAAAAAGAATTAAGTAAACAAAGAAAAAAAAGAAGTCTTAAAAAAAATTAAAGAAGAAATGAAATAAAAGGAAGTTTAAAAAATGAAAAAAATTAAAAGAAGCAAACCAGGGGATGTAACTTGGTAATCGGACCCACGGTAAAAACGAAGTTCTTTATACATGAGATGAGTATAAAGACACACAATTTCTCAAGTAACACGGTGGTTGCCAGAACCGTAGGAAGAACAAAGCTCTATAAGAATAAGTACGGCAATTATGTTGTTCAGTAAAATAAAAACTTGAAAAACAAATATAAAAAAAAAAAAAAAATTAGTTCAGTATTCACGATGGCTGAACTAATTTCTTTTATTTCATTTTCTCAAATTTGTTCTGCAAGTTTTTATTTTACTGAACTATATGAATGCAGTACTTTTTTTTATAGAGCTTCCTTCTTCTTATGGGTCTCGCGACCCCCTTGTTACCTGAGAAATTGTGTTTCTTTATTTTATGATGTTTTTCGACACACACCTCATGTTAAATTATTTTTTGGCACTCATTTCACGTTTCACGAACTTCGTTCTTACCGTGGGTCCCATGACCCATTTATACCCCCTTATTTTTACACAGTTATAATAAAGATTAAGTATCAAAACTATGAAACACTGCTCTGTAACAAGAGCTTCACAAATTCTTTCTTAAGTATTTTATTTAAGTACCATGCTCTATAGGTTTCACTCTTAAGTCATAATAAAATACTATCTTATGATAAATTTTCTTTAAAAAAAATGCACTGAATGACGTGTTGATTATATTATTTATTTTAACAAAATTTACAGAGTTACATCTAAGCTGCACATCGTTTAAATTGGCACAACTGTCACTGTTATTATCATTCTTTATTTTTGTCTCGGCATACTCGGGATGTTTTACGAGCTTTTCTACAGTTTTTTCACTAATAATACCTTTCAAAGATATTCATGGCTTTATCAAAGATGGAACGTACAAACTGATTGTTGATAAAGATAAAAAACTGAAAAACCTGTTCCCGGTGATTTAAAACTTTTTTTAATGGCCTCTTTAAAAATTGAAGAATAAAAAATAAAATAAAATAATGATATTTTTTTAGCATTTGAGCAACGACATGCTTCAAAACATAAGCTTACACTTAAAAACTAATGACGAGTTACCAACAACTCAGGAGGAAATTGATGAACAGGTAACTATCAGTGAAAGTTCTAGCAAGTGCGCATCTATTTGGTAAAACATACTTAATTATACGTGGTTATTAAATATAAAAATACAGTTTATAGCTGTCATTCCTTGTATAAAAACATTACCGTAAAATAAGTCAACAAAAACCTTAGGCATCATTGTGCAATAGTTATTATTTCTAGTCAAGTTCAGGCTATTCAGGTGATTTCTGGAACTATTGTATTTATTGTTTATAGTATCAAATACTAACTTTTCTAATGTTTTTGACGTAACTTTAAAATGATAATTTATCAAGAACTACATATTCTTCAACCTTTTGAACCACTTTAAAACAAAGATGCTAAATTCGTAGCGCTTAACGTAGTAACGACGCGAACGGCTCCTAAGACTTTTACTGCAATAAATAAAAAATTTCTTACAGTAAACTTACGAATCAACATTATTAAATGTCATTACATTTCCTAAAATAAATTATCTAAAATTTTTTTCTATTTCTCTAGAAAGCAAATAATACTACAAAACAAATATATTCTAAAGATACTATTAGGATACTAGTATTCAATTGTGTTGGTCCCTATTATTATAATCATGTATGAGTTGTTACATATAATGTTTTGATCACTAAGGTCTCTACCATAATCAGTGTTTTTTTTTCAAAAATTTTACTGATTAAAATTTTTTGATGGTGACTCATTCAAAGATTTTTCAACTTAGGTATGCAATGAAAGGGTTGCTTACTACGGAGAGGCTATGTTTCGACATCTCACAATAATTGAAAAACCATGCAAACACATAGTATTTCCGCAACATAGACTGCAACAATTGGGTATTGCTGTCAGAAAGGGCCATCATTTTTATGGATTTTTCAATTATTTGTAAGTGTATTTGAATGAGAATTATCGGTGACCAGAAATTAAAATAAAGTTTTTTTCAGCATTAGAAAAAGTATTGAAAGTAGAGCACTAGCTAGGTTGAAAGATGTAGGTCACTTTAAGGAAAATGTTGAGAAAAAAAATACATTTATATCTTTTGGTTTAAGAGAGGTTATACCACTTTTTGTAATCATATTTGTCGGATGCGTCTTGGGTTTAATTATACTTTTTTTCGAAAAGTTGTACCAAATATTAAAACCAAAAATATCGAGAAAAATTGTAAGCAAGAATAAAAGAAGAATTCGACCCCTTCATGATCGTCAAGGGGAGCCTTCTCAAGGAATGGAGCTAAGAAAACGAAATGTATCTGTAATCGAGGATTAAATCGAAAGTGCACCTCCTCTTGGTGAAATAGATGAAGACGAGATAACACGGGAGCCACGAGAGCGACGGGAACCTCCTTTTTTGCCCTTCATTCTCTAAACTTTAAATAACGTATTTTTAGTTGAAACTTTGTCTGGCTTTACAGGTACCTCGCCCGTTGTACTTGTCCTAGTACTACCATGTACAAAAACTACTACTACTAAATTTTTCGGAAGGTGTATATAATTTTTTTAACTGCGTGCCTATCAATGTGTGTTACCTGTGTGTTGCCAAATTTAGGATTTAGAAATTAATTGTCAAAAAGGTTATTGAACTTTAAGACTTTGAGGGTTTTTAAGACTTTAAGGGATTCTTATTTATGTCAGAGTATAATTAAGTGTTACTGAAAGATATTGATCAAGTGTTTACAAGAAATGCTTTAAAACAAAAATCTATTAGAATATTTATTTACAACTAAGTTATCAAGTATATACCAAAAGTTTTTAACATAGAATTACAAAAAATTTTTGTGTATATTTAAAGTATCTTTATCAAGTGAACAAAAATAGATTATTAGCAAGAGTATATGGCTTTTTGAAAATTCACGAAGAATATGTTTCAAAATAAAAAATTAAAAACATAATATTTAAGAGAGTAATGTATTAGTGTGCCTTAGATATTACTCCAATTCATACAAATGCGCGATTTTGTTGTAAATAGATTTGAAGGACGTATAAGTCACGTCAGTTAAGTATCAAAAATTTGGGTAGATAATATTATTGTTTTATCTAAGCTTTTGCTATAAAGAAGATTTACAAATTTTTTTTATTGCTTGCCGGCTTGTGACGTGAATGCGAAAAAAATCACGAAATTATAATTTAATTGTATTGAAAACTAATTGAGAATTTAATAAATACGGCTATACATTAGCCTTATAGTTCTTATCATAAAAAAATCAAAATTTTTTTAGACTAATACAGGTAAAAAGATGATTCAGTTAGATTTATTTACGAATACGTTTTAAAACGATATTATACAATTGAGAATTAGAATGCGTTAAGATACTTAAAAAACACCAATTAATACTGTTAATATAAGTTCACCACATTTTTGTATACATTATGAAGAAATAACAATAAGTCTGACAACAATGTGATCCTTAAAGTGATCAACAAAAATCATGTTATTGGGGAAAAAGCCAGATATATTAGACAATACTAATGTGACTATAAATTACAATTAACGTTTAATCTCAGAAATGCTGTATATTATATTCAAAGGTCAAAATATAAATCAGGAAAAAGATGTATGCGACTTATGTAATACTTGAAAATTTTTTATATATGTACGCGTTTACTCAAGTGTGAGTGCCAACGCGCGACCGTTTGTGTGTTTTTGTACTATGTGTCTATTTGTATAAAATTATTAGTCTTTGCTGAAATTTGACTAACCCTCTTGGTTGGACACCTTTTTCAGTCTAACGTGCTTGTGTTCTCCAATTTAGTGGTATCTTGTGAAAACCACATTTCTGAATTCTCATAGTAACTTTTTTCTTTTTTTTTCTCGTGGACCGCGGTACACTTAGGTTTTTTGATAAAACTTGAAAAGATCGGCACATTAGTCGACGAAGTGTTACTGGAACTATAGTGTGTTTCACTTTATCATGTGTCTTAAAAAATAATTAATTTTTTATACATTTTATTTATTTAATAACTGTACGTTTTGTCATAAGCTTTAATAAAAATTTATAATAACCAGACAGTTAAAAAAACAAATTAAGAGAATGAAATTTCACCAAAAATCATGTATGGGCAGCGTGTCACCATTTAAATTATCAACGAAAATAAACTGAGTGAAAAAAGTAATAGATTACTGATTTAGTTATACCTCCATTATTTTATTAACTTAATAAATAAAAAATGACTATTTCATTAATCTCAGGCTTTTCAACTATGACACAATCTACTTTGACTACTTACTCCTTTGTTATGATAGATGTTTGGCATAATGTTCTGAGGATACATGATAGCTAAGAATTAACCATCTCAATCAACTGATATCTTTTTAATTATTTTTATTATTATTTTTTTTTTTATTAATTAAATTTATTTTAATTATTAATAAGAGGTATCGAATGTCATCATTATAAAAACACTTTTATGTCAAACAATTGTATTTAATTTTTCAATGGATTCAAAACATCTATTTAATTAGCACAATGAGCTATTTTAAAAAATTAATCTACATACTCAGATGCGTCATCAACTGTTTTTCTAATTATTTTATTTTAAAGAATATTCAATGCTTAGTTAAACTTAACTAACTGGTCTACGTCAATATTTGTATGAGCAGTCATTGATACTTAAATAAAATTAGGTACGTATGATTTCGTACCTCTTTGTAAACAAAAAAAAATAATAATCAACGTACAGAGATTTAGCATCAAGTGTATCAAACTGTTCTAATAAACTAAGTTATGAGAAGCAAAAATGATAAAAGACCGTTTATGTATAACTATTACAAATGTACAAGATTAAAATTATGAGCCATACATAACAATGATAAGATTAAAGTCAATCATAATAATTAAAAAAAAAAAATTATTATGTTAACAATAATATTTATAAGTACAAATAAATCCTGGTACATTGACCATTTGTGTCTTCCTATCAACTGGCCGTTTATTTCAGCATGATGACGATCTGACGTTAGTATACCGTTGGAATCTAGGTAATTCATAAGCGAAATATGAAATGTTAATTTTTTATTCTGCTGTCTTGAAAATAATTTTTAAAGGGCTTCCAGATTATGTGATTATTTGAATTGAAAATTCAATGAATAAGTAACCAATTTAAAGATAAACTCATCAATGGTTGTTTTAAAATTGTATTATGTGTTCCATCCACGTTTTAAAGTATTTAAATTTAAAAATTTCTGCTGATTATTTTCTATAAACACGTGCATTGTTGTATGTAATCAAGGACCTAAAATTTCAAAAAGACACCATTTGATCATAGAAGAAGTTTTCAGTTTTCCCCAAAGATCACCCCCCCCCCCCGTGTTGATTGCAGATCACTTAGGGAGATGGGCATCGAGATTAGAAATTAGCCATCAGGGATCGAGGGCTTAGTTGTAGAGCTTCACAAAAATACAAGTGCTCGTGTGTGTCACTGACCCGAGTTGACCATAGGGAAAAAGGGGGTTTATATCAAAGAGCATCTTATTTACTGTTTGTTAGCGTTTTGGGACAAAGTTTTTTTTGTTTAGAGATTTCGACGGCAACTGTAAATATTAATGCGCTTAGAAAACTTGCATGAAATATTAACGCATTTTTTGCAATGATTACGTGCTATATTGTTGGTTTAAAAATAGTAACTAACATTTTTTATGGCTTGAAGAATATTGAAATTTATAAATATGTGATGTACTTGGCATCTCAGAAACAAATCTTGAAAAAACTTTCCCCAAATTTTGGTGAATGAAGAAAAATTTCTATACGTGAATTTCAACGTTCAAAAAATTAATGCATTAGTTATCGCGACAAGTACTCTTTTTCTCGCCTACAGTAAATGAGCTGGGGTTCGTAATAGATGCTTGCCGAACAAGTTAAATGTCGACGATGGTGAATTACTCTAGGAAATAAGATGTTATGAAAAATTTCAGTTTCAGAACCAAGAGTTAGCAGCAGTACTTTACCTCAAAAAAAAAAGGTTTGATGTAACTCTTTATTAAGCAAGAAATTCTTTTTACGATCCAAACGGCTATCTTAGTTTAAATATTTTTTAATATTTACATAGCGTTCATTTTAAGTCGAAGTTGTATTATTATTTTTTTCTTTTTTTTTCACTTCCAGATTTGTGACTAAAACATGGTTGAAAAGTCATAAATAATTGCAGTGCATGATTTTAATCGATTTGTATAGGGTTTGTTGAAGCATTGAAGAACTGATCGAAATTTTATGGAATTTGATGAATTTAAGTATAAGTTTCTTAAAAAATGGAAGATTTAAGGCAATATAGTATAGAACAGGCATGTGCTTATAGTATGATAGAGCCTACGCGTTAAGAAGATATCGCAAAATAGGAAAGCAGTCCATACATTACTTCCATTACTTCCTCCATCACATTGAATCAGCCCATATTTATTGCTGTTGAAAATAGTGATTTTGGTACTACATTGGACGAGGCTAGTAAGGTATGACCTTTGATAAGTTCTATTATAGTTTTACGTTTAATTATTTGAAATTTTGTAGAACGCTATTTTCATAGAAACAATATGTGCCGCACCTGGACTGCACGAAGTACAACCGAGAGAAAATTATTGTTAAAGTGAGTACTTATTTTGTTTATTTTTTTCCTTAAATAAGCACCAGGAATCGAAAAAGGGGTTAATAAATGTCGTCTAAGTTTAATCAATAATTTTGTCATGTATATCTAAAAAAATTGCCAAATAATTATTCATTAGGTTTTTTCAACTCAAAAACATTAAATTTCTTCATAAATGGCAGTCGACAATTAAACTGGTAAATTGCTTAGCCAAGAAGAAAAGGAAATCCAAGAAGAGAGTTAATGAAAGAGTGTTACTATATCATTCGATTTACCGTTATTAAAAAGCGCATGTTTTAATTATGTGAAGTGTCTTCAACACTTTAATCCCCATCAAAATACAAGTCATTTTTAGCTGATAATAATTAGTTAATAAATTTATAAGGTATCGTATGATATTATTCTTATTATTTTTAAATCTCAATAGATAGTTATTTTTTTTTAAAGCTTAGAATTACGTGGCGGTCATCATTAAGTCTGTAAGCTAATACTCATTATTTAAAGAAATCGATATCAAAACAATTGTTTCAACACCAATATCCCATCCAACAATATACACTAAGTAACCAATTTATTATTACAAATAGTTTATTATGTTAGAGTTTGCAAAGGCTTCGATTTACGAACCAAGAGGTTTACAGCACAAGTCGAAGGCGACGGCATAAATAAGATTCGTAAAGAAGCCTTTTCGAACGAGGTTGGTATACCATTTTTCCGCCTGAGAACCCAAAATCAAGCGGCGAAGGTGCTATTTTGCAGTAAGAAGGCGGAAAATACATGTTTCTTGTATGATGGCTTACTGGTATGAAATTGAATATAAAGCTAGAATCACTTGCAAAAAAATGTAGCTATCTAATACATATTTATGGTCATTACCAACGGATCTAGTCAGGCATTTAATAAAGCGAGAAATCCTTCTCTTAAAGGATACTACAATTTTTTTTCAAAAAGTCTCTAAAAGACTATATTAACTAAAGACGGGAACTATTAAACCAAGTCAGCCATTCACTAGCAGACGTCACCTGCGGAGTTGTTCTTCGCAAGGCTGGAAAACTCGGTGACCGACGACCCTATATTACCCTCTCGACTCTAAGCATTCAACCAGGAATCACTGATACTCTCCAAGGTTTGCGATGGGCAAACCTATAACAGCTATGAAGGAAAAAAAACTTGAGCCAACGGGACAGCCTCCACTGGACAAGTATCACTAACCCATCTCCCCATCTAAGATCACCAAAACAACTGAATCTGCAAATAAAAAAAGTGCTTTAGACACCAACGTCTTCGACGTTATACCGAAAGACGTTGGGAAAGAGCACTAAAACTAGCTCCAAAGCTTCGGACTTTGTAATTTTTCTCCCGATCAGTCTGGGTCTTTAACAGCAGGCCAGAGAAGATCACCCTGAGGTATCCAGGCAGTCACAATTGCTGTTAACTGCAGTCAAGAAAGAGTTAACTTAAGAAGCTCACCGGTCTTTTTTAGGGCCAATCGGACGTCGAACTACCTTGCCAACAAATATATTAGAACTTAAGAAAGTTGACAGAAAACAGCCTTTAGGGGTCAAAAAAGTTTTAAGCATACGAAAAGTCGCAAGAGGGTGGATTGGAAAAAAAACTTCAAATGTATCTAATAAATACAATTTTACTTAGGCGTCAAGAAACTGACGCAGAAAATTTATCGAGATTGGAAGAGCAGGGTCAAAATCGACAAATAAAGAATCCATTACGTGAGAGATCAGCTTTTTATTGTACTCTCACAGCAATCTCTGAAATCTGTAAAGATCCTACTTCAGTTTTTTTAATGAGTAAAAAATGTATTTGTGTTTTTGTGGCAATAAAAACGTAGGTTCAAGGTCCAGGACTTTGTTGCTCTGGTGATAAAGTTGTGAGATATGAGAAAAAAAATTTTTTTTCAATATAAATTTTTTGGGAGTTTAAAATCATAACAGTTTTAAAAACTAGCCCTTTTTGTGAATTACAAGGGAGAAACTGTAAACCAACGGCTCCTTATGGCCACCAATTATTTTATGGCATAAAGAACGCACGGTACTTTTCAGCATAATTATTGTTTTGAATTTTTACACCTTATTATTTGACCAAATAAACTATATGGATTCCGAAAAAATATGTTTTTAATAAGAAGATTTTTGTTCTGAGATGTGTCAGGAATATGTGTAAAATTTTTAATTGAAAACGTTTTAAATTACATGTCAACACACTACGGTGTTTTATTTAGTAAGTCTCGGGCGAAGCCGAGACAGGGGACTGCTAGTGTAATCATATTTGCCGGGTGCGTCTTGGGTTTCATTATACTTTTTTTCGAAAAGTTGTACCAAATATTAAAACCAAAAATATCGAGAAAAATTGTAAGCAAGAATAAAAGAAGAATTCGACCCCTTCATGATCGTCAAGGGGAGCCTTCTCAAGGAATGGAGCTAAGAAAACGGACTGTATCTGTAATCGACGATGAAATTGAAAGTGCACCTCCTCTTGGTGAGGAAGACGAAGACGAGATAACAAGGGAGCCACAAGAGCGACGGGAACCTCTTTTTTTGCCCTTCATTCTCTGAATTTTAAATAGTTTATTTTTATTTGAAACTTTGCCTGGCTCTTCAGTAGATACTCTTAAAAAGAGTTTAAGTAACAGCTATATTAATCCAAGCCAAAAATGTGGATACATTATCCAAACTTTTTTTGAGTATTTCTATATCTGTGCAAAAGATATATTCATCTGCTTCTGCATTGCACTTTTCAATATCATTTGACTTTCTTTTGTAAATGTATATTTTGGCTATACAATTTGAAAAACTATTACTTTAATGAACTTGGCTCAGTTTTTGTATCGTATGGCCTGACTTTGGGCTAAAAAAAGCTGTGACTTCCGGTTAATAAATTAATAACCTCTGTAAGGCTGATGTTATTAGTACAATTATTAATGTCATTTTCCTTTTGTTTTTGTCTGGTAACTGAAGCTCTGAAATGTTATTTTTGTTTTTGTCAAGATTTTTTAAAGAAGTTTATAATGACCAAACCATTAATAAGAAAAAATTAACTGAATGTGATTTTACCAAAAATTATGTTATGGCAGCGTGTCACCTATCGGATTATTAATGAAAATAAAGTGAGTGAAAAAAAATGGATTCCTGATTTATTTACTATCTTTATAATTAAGTATGAGAATTTTATTCATCTCAGGCTTTTCAACTATGACACAATGTAATTTGCCTACTTATTCCTTTGTTGTGATAGATAATTATCATAATGTTATGAGAATACATCATAGCTAAGAATCAACCATCTCAATTAACTGCTTTTTTTAAAATTATTTCCAAAAGTTATCTAATGCCTTCATTATGAAAACATTTTTCTCTAGAATTATTATATTTCATTTATTTATGGTTTTACATTGGCATACAGTTAATTATCTTAACAAATTGATCTTTATTCTTAAACGTGTCATCAATTGTTTATGAGTTACGTTCAAGGTTATATTTTTCATTCATTTGATTTCTAACAATTTCTTATAATCATAATAACACTGAAAAATTAAAAAAATATTTTTTTGTTCCACAACTCTTTTTATTCTGATTAAAAATAATGGTATTAACCTTAATATATATTAAAGACCAAATATGCGTAACAGATCTCATACGACATGTAAACCTTTGAAAAGCAATTATTAATTAATTAAGAACGAAACTATTTTCCAAGCGTAAATGTATGAATTATTAAATTCTTTGCCACCATGCTTTCTTTACTTAACACTTGATTGCTATATGTTGAAAAATAAAATTAGTAAATTCCGATACAATAAATTTTTGATGACAGTTAAAAGTTTTAATTTAATTTCTTTAATTTTTTGACAGTATAATATTTTATAAACAAGTTCATAAAAAGAGTTATTATAGTTATGTACTTTAGGAAACCATTAAAAAAATGGAACAGATTGGATTAATTTGTCGTAACACTGAATTAACCAATTATCAAGTGGGGTGAAAACAAGCTGTATTTAATACAAAGCCAATATGATTTTTTACTATAATAAGTCACTTTTGTGTTTTTTTTGAAATGTAGAAATAGTTTCAATATCTAATGAACATCTGCGTTAATACATACAATTTTTGGCATACAAATAAATGATTGTGATTATGAGGGGAAAATTGTGACGTACGGTCCTTTTTAGAAAACAATCTACCTATTGCTGTGTTTAATTATTTATTGATCAACTTGTAAAGAGTGCAACGTTTTTCAATGAATATTATATTAACTTGTCAGTATCCATGGTATTGTAGGAGTAAGACATTTTTATACCACTTACTGTTTTTTATTTGAATATAATGATCGTGAAAGTCAACTATGTAGATACTTCCAAAAGTAGAAGAAATTAAATCGTTAAAAAAAGGTAACCACCTATATCTTTAAATATATTACTTCTTGCTTTACAATTGTTAATGCTAGTTGTTTTTTGTGACCCCTACAAAAAAATTTACTCCAAAAAATATTTTACAAAAAATTAATAAATATTATTCTTTCGTTAATATAATTTTCAGGTCATAAAAATACTTTTGAGCAGTGCCTTAGTACACTTTAAAGGCACTTGTGATCAACTGTTGTACCATATTATTTTTTCACTACCAAAAAACATGTATTGTGTCCGTTAATGCTTTGTATCTGAAAATCGTAATATAAAATAAAGATAGAATATCGCCTGATGAGACTCTCAATAAGAATTAGTTGTTATCTGGCCACTAGATTTCGTTGCTGAGGGTTACCAACAAGGCTGGTAAATTTTGTTTTGTCTCGTTCTTCTATAAGTTTAGTATGTACTTGATTACCAGTTTTGGATTCAATTCGTGCTTACGAGAATAAACTAATTCGATACAAATTTTTGGGACCATAGTAAGCTGTAACGCAAAACGGTATTTGGATTAGGCTTATAAGAATCGTAGAAGTATAGTTATACAAAAAAATTTCATAATAGGTTTTGAACGTTATTAATTAATTCATCATCAAAATGATTAATAAATGAAAAAATGAAAAAGTAAAAAAAAAAAATAAGTAATTACATCTTTGAACTAGAAGCTTGCGTTAAATATATACAGTTTTTTATTTGCCCTTGATGCATATGCTTAAAATGTTTGTTCCAAGAGTTGCATCATCCTAAAAATAGAAAAAAATATTCATAAAGGCAAGGGATGCTTCTTTCCAGTTTTTAAAGTCATCAGTCATAAACATAAACACACCGTATGGAACTTAATCAGAATAGTACATTTTTACTAATGATTAATGTAAATTCTGGCATGAAAATTAATGATTTATTAAATGATATTTTTTACCTTGAATTTAAATAGTTTACGCATGTTCTTTTCCACTTCTTAAATACGTAATAATATAAAAACCTATTTTACCATTCACAAATACTACGTTTTCTAACCCTCATTTGCTTGATGAACTATTTTTTAATACATACATAAAAATAATAACTTTTTTATACTATACTTAACAAAAGGTTTTATTGTATAAATAAAATATTTTTCAAAAGTGAGGGGCTGTTGCACCTACGCATTATTCATACAACAAGAAAAGATAAGAACGCTTACAAAAATATTTCTGTTACCAATGCTTGTGTGGGTATCTGTCTGGATTCCTTTAACATAAAACTTTGACGATACAAAAATTCACGAAGTAAAAAATTTACAGAAGAAAAATCAACAGACACGTACTACGTCAGTCGTAATTGCATGCTTCTAATGATAATGGCATTTTAATTTTTCTACCCTTGAACAAATTTTTCTGTAGAAATAATTTATGTAAAGCTAGTTTAAATATGCATACCATAAAGCAAGATGTCTATTATTTTTAATATGCGTTAATATCAAGATATACTTGAGGTTGATAAAAATCACGTAAATAATTTAAGATTGAACGATTGTCTATGGCCTAAGCCTGCATATAGATATCATTTAACGACCCAATAGTCACGTCAACAGTCTTTACGTATATTTGCTTCCAAACAGTGTCTATATGGTATACAAATTTGAAGGACTTCTTTTTATTATATTGTGAGAGTAAAATACTTAGTGTTTGTACACTTTTTGAGCAATAGATACCGCTAGTTGAACTGTTCACGAGAAAGATCAATCCAGTTGAAGTTCAGTTTATCGGCCACATAGAAAGGAGAAAAGCCTTCCAGTTGAAAGTAATTACACCTATTAGACTGTCACTCGTCACTTTCATCTAGTATGTTCTGGAAGAAAGGCAGCAATTCATGCGCTGCTGTTTTAGAGCATAGTAAGATTGTTGTTGAATAAATAACCATTAATTATATTTTCCACTGATCTACTTTGTTCAACAATTTTTTTTCTTATTATTAAACAAGTAATTATTGTTACTGGAAATATTATTTTGTTGGTCAATAGTAATTGAAATGAAGAATTATATAAATCCAAAAAATGTATTTTATTTCTTACGATATTTCGGTAAACTCATTGCTATTTGGCCCTTAAAAATAAATGCTACTAAAAATGAAGTTTTAATCTATAACTTTAAGTGGTGGATTGCTTCTACCAATGTCATAGCATTGTTGATACCGTTAAATCTAGCAGTTTACTATTTTCATGCAGACTCCATCAAAATTACAAGAACGTTTTCAGAGATGACGGCCCTATGTGAAATATTTCTCAATATGTTAGCAAGTAAAGTTATGGAAAAAAATTCCAGGTTAGATTTTTCACTTAAATTTAGTATCACATTCTATTTCAAAACATTTTTCTAACTAAAGTAAGAGAGTTAGGAATGAAATATTTAACAATTCATTGTATTTTCCTAGCTGTGGCTATATTATTTTATAAATAACTTAATAAGTATAAATAATTCTTCATAAAATTGATGAATTTATCAAAAACGCAGATAAACAAGAAGAAGCAGTGATGCAAAAATATGTGAGCCGCTACAAATGTTTCCACATACTTGTCGGTTCATCCTTTATTTTTACAGCAATAATATTTACTTTCATACCTTTGGTATCACTGCAACTACTTCCTGGTGACGTATGGTATCCTTTTTCCACTGACTCTCGAACGCTCATGTGTGTCACGAACCCAAGTTGATATTACAGGAAAAAAGGGAAGTTTATGTTAAAGAGTATTCTCTATTATTAACTTTTTTTTCTTGTATTTAGAGAAAAAGCCTTGTGCTATATAAATAGAGAAAAGTCATTTTTCAATACCTTCTAAGGATTTAAATTTATATTTTCGAAAATCTCGGAGACCTTGAATAGTTTTGTTATGTTCACTACTGTTGTACAGAAAACGATTCGTTTTGAATGAACACAAAGCTCAGTCTGAGCTAAATATATTTCATAGTTCTAATATTGGAGATCTTTTTTCATGTCTCAATTCTTTTTCCTTTGCAAATTTTTTTTACTTATTTGAAAAACTCTAAAAGCATAGACTAATAGGCATCTTAAAAGACATTTTTTACCGGCAAGTCACTAGTAGTTACACTGCAACAAAAACATGACTCATAAACATAAGCGCTGGCCTATTCTGATCGGAAATGATTCTCTCTAATACATAAAAATAAAATCACTTAAGAAAAACTACTATTGCAAAAGTTCGGCTGGGAAAAATCATACTAAAATAGATGAATTAACACTTTGAATTAACAGTTAAAAGTATAATACATAGACTAAAATGAAATCAAAAGAGTGATAAAATTAAATTAAGTATCAAAGTAAGTACAAGCCAAACGCACAAAACTCACAGTAAGCAATAGCTATCCATAAAAGAATACACCACAATAAATTTAGCAGAGCAATATTATTAATTTTTTAAGGAATCCCGATTTACCATGTTATTCCTTATCATTACACTTCTGATTTTACAATTCGCCCACAATAGCCCAAGTTGGCACTTTTTCAATACGTAAAGGGACCCGAGCAAAATAAAAAAAAGCTATAGCTGAGCAAGCCAATTCTTTGAATCGAAGAAAATTTCTTTACCCTCATTCCGTTAAATATTTTTTTAAGAGTAAAAAAATGTAAGTTCATTGAAAATAATATTTTATTAAATTAAAATTTTC
>NW_028322005.1:0-106671 GCF_036245765.1 Copidosoma floridanum | reverse complement strand
AAAAGCAACGGGCCTAACGCACTACCCTGCGGAACACCAGTTGACGAATAGAGCCAATCAGACTGAGTGCTGTTGACACCCCCCACAGCCTGACTACGCTCAGCCAGGTACGAGAAAAACCATTTGAGTGTTTTGTCATAAGTAGCTAGAGCCGTCACGCGGGATTAAGACTGCAGCCAGGTGAGAGACTTCGCGAAGTTGAGGTAAGTGATGAATCGGGTCGGGTAATCCGAATGAGAGTATGTGTGTTAGTGTGTTCGTGAGAAAGAGAGAAAGAGTTGTGCAGGGAAGTTGAGATCCGCAGTACGAGTTCGAAGGATATGTTTTTTTTCATTACATTGTTGATTCGCCGTGTAGTCACTTGTCAATGTATTGTGTCTTTTTTTTCACCACAATCTGTATTTTTTTTTTGCTTTTTCTCCTGCATTCACAAAGTATTACCAACAATTTCAAGCAAAATAAAATTACGCGTTTGTCCACGTTAAACTGCGGCTATCAAAGAAACGCAAATAAGCAAACGCATTGACTAGACCTTGCTTTTTTTACTTGCACGTCAAGGGCACGATACGGACTCAAGGGGAGTGAAGGGAACTTGAAGTCGACATTTGACTAACAAACATGGAGAAAGGCAGAGAATTTGCCTCCTACCAAGAATTTATAGATGCTATAAGAGAAATTGAGTCGTCGCTGGGGGTAAAGTACATCATTAACAGAAGTACAGGAAAAAATGTGGATCCTAATTGGCCCTACCAATGGATAAACTACTCATGCGACCGATTTGGCATTTTCAAATGGCGAGGAAAGGGGCTGAAGCCGAGTATCACCAAGTAAGTCGTTCAAATAGTAACATTCAGTTTGCGATAGTGTAAGAAAAAATATACTATTAAAATACATACGTGCATGTTCCGTGCTAGTATATTCACACGTACATGTGTGTACAAGTGTGTGTATATCAATGATCCTCAACAGATGGAAATTAGAATGTCAGACCCGTCCATCAGTAAGGTACAATTCTTTTTACAAGTTTCAGGGAGAAAATTAATTATTATTTTTTTACTGATTTTGAATTGGGCCTGGCCACGTTACGTAGAAGGGAAGGATGACTACGCAAAACTGCGAGCCGACTAAGAAAGTTTCGATTTGATTGCTTCGGTCAGTAATTGACATCTAATTCGTTGAGTAAGCGAAATAACAATCGATCGTAACGCGCGCCTTGTTCCGGGAGTGACACTTGAATAATACCGCAATACGCGGTCGACTACTTATGCACATAATCTCCCTGTGAATCACCACCCACGCGTCATAATATATCTATTAAACGAATAAGTGACAACAGTTATAATTACACAACAATTATTCGAATTTTGGTAAACATATATCATGGATTCTAAATGTTCTAATGGAAATTTCAAGATTTTTTACTTTTACTGTATTCATTTGTAAAATTAATAAAACTTTCAATTTTTTAATAGTATTTATTGAATAATTACTTGAAATTTTATCCATCTTCTTTCTGTTTCTTTAAGGTCAAAAAAATGTGGATGCCTAGTTTTTTTCAATGCTAGTATTCTCAACGGCAAGTTGAGAATCACTGATGCCGAAAATAAACATAATCATTTAATGGTAAATTTATTATTACATATATCAACCAAAATACAAAATATAATCTAATTCAAAATAAAACTTTTGCAGAAAACAACAGACAAGGAACAACATGACGTAGCATCAGAAGTGCACGCTAAACCTTTTGATTTGGATTTCCTACTTGCAGATGAAACGGCACTCATTCCTGATGTTGTTATCGAGGTCAGTGCATTTAAATAAATTTCGTAATGTACAGTTATAAGAAAAAATAAGTCTTTTAAATGAAAAGCGTAATGACTTCTAATATTTTTGATGAGGCTTGAAATTTCATCGATAATCAAAAGAGTGCGCAAAAGAGAGTAAAAAAGATCAAATATCCATTTTTGAAGGAGGGCGAAAAATTGCAAGTACTTGTGCCTTGACTAAGATGATACACATAAACGTGTAATTGTGTCAACTCGCCAATGAAGCATTGTATAGTCAGTTTTCACTCGTATTGCCGTGTTGTCGATCGCGCTACAGTTTTATCTATCCGACAAATTCTTAGCACGTGTTAAATGAATTTCTTGTCACATTTTTCCTGCCTGTAATTTTTCCCCACATTTTTCAAATTTTCGAGTTGTGCGTCGACACAAACTCCTAATATATTTATGGCTTTTAATTCCAGACGTGAGTTTTTGTCCAATAAATCCCCGAACCAATCAGCAATAGAATAAAATTGAAAAATAAAATCGGTTCGGTAGAGATCGAAAGTGCATTCGCGAAAATCATCAGGCAAACATTATAAACGTATGTTGGATTGAGCTTGGGATTATTCCCTCAATTTTCTGAAATCGGTTTTTATTCGTACATATTTACACACTTGCACGATTTCTCAGAAAAAAGAAAATTAATTGCAGTAAAGTATACTGCCGCGTTACAATCTACTTTTTAAATTTGCCACCCCTACCAATTCATATAAACTTTTTGCAATAAGTACTCGATATCTGGCATGAAAAAGTCACAATGTCGCCACTACATGCGTGCAAACTAACATCAACTCATCTCGTTTAATTTCGCGTTAACTTTGGCTGGAACAAACCTTGTATGCCTTTCCAAAGTCTCTGTTTTATAAATTTTTTGTGATTTATTTTTAAAAGGCTGAAACAGCAACGCAGACATGTACGTCTAATAAAATTGGTGCATGGGCTGCCGAAAAATCGAATTGATACTCCGTCATTATTTCACGATGCAAATGTAGTTATAGGTTGCCCGTAAATTCATCGCTACTATAACATGCATATTACTCGTTTACCCTTTACACCTTACCCTTATCTCTCATCTCCAAGGGGGTAGGAAGCCGTTACACGCGATATCTTATACGTCATTGTCAGTTGGTACCTATCATTCTGTACCTACTCTCGGCCTTTCAGCTCGGTTTTGGCGATTCTTTCTACTCGCCCGCAGTAATAATTCGTCGCGGATATCGAATCCCGTCAATGTGAAGGACTATACATATTATTTTGCCCTTAAACTTTTCGTTATAAAAGATAAAGCTTGAACACTTCATGTTGTGCATGCCACTGATTTCGTATGCAAGCAATACAATATAAAAAAAATTTATATGTTCACAGAAAGGTACAACTCCTTTGGGATCAAGTACTACAGCTAAACTGTTTGAAGAGAGTGCTTCGGCTAGTTTATTTTCCAAGGATATTTCAAAACAAAACAGAGTCGCTGAAGCTGTAATAAGTGAGGAAATTAAAGACAATGGGGCTATCCTTCATAAAGATAAGCTCCACCTGGATGAGATTCTTCCCTGTTCCACTGTAAATTTATGCTCCGGCTCCTTATCAGTGAGTAAATTATGTAACTGAAATAGTACTTATAAACTATAATAAAATAATGAACATCCCCAGTAAGTTTAACTTTCAGCTTCTTCGTGAGATTATTATAGTGTCATATATATTATCGCATATTTATAGTTATAAGATTCACCGTAATTTATCTCGTAATTAATTATAATGTGCATAATACATTTTTTCGATGAGCATTGAAATTTAAAAAAAAATAAAAAAATATTAATTACCTTTAGAAATCCACTGCTGCGATTAAAAAGTCTGAGTCAGTTCTGCCAAATGAAAAGGAAGAAGAACCAGTATTGCATGAGGTAAGTGTTTTTGCACTCGTTATAATTTTTAAAAATACTTAAATCATTTATTGATCATTTTTATCAATAAACTATTGAAAAATTGACGACTGACTTTCATAAAACTTTAATATCAACTACACATCCACCAACAAATGTAATAGCTATTGGTCGTGAAACACTTGCTTTTTTAAAAAAAAAGTTAAATTCAAATGAAACGAGATCAACTAAGGATAAAATGAAAGAAGATAATGTTAAACAACAGTCTTCCCGCTTGAAACAACCTCAGAACCTCAATCCAATTGGTAGACCAAAGGGATGTGAAAAAGACGTCATTAGCTTGAATAAAAAAAAAGTACCTAAAGTATTTATACAACGCGATAATCATGATAAGAAGTATTCAATGTTGCGATGGCTGAATTTATTAGAAGAAAAAACGTAATAGCAGGTGAATACTTGATAAGTGTATCTGACATTCAAAATGTCAAAGAGAATATTCAACATTTCTTGGACTCCATAGTTAATGTAGAACTTATTAAAAATTTCATGCAAAAAGAGGCTTTGAAAATTTTTCAAAAAATTATAAACGAGCACATTAAAAAAAAAAATTATATTTGTGGCTCATGTAAAAAGCGTTTATGTGGAAAATCAATCATGTGCGACAGGTGTGTACTTTGGTACCATTTTTCATGTGCAGAAATTCAGCATGACATTAATAATGAATGGTTTTGTCCTAACTGCATCATGCTTTTTTCAAATAATACTTATTACTATTAATAAAGATCTGTATTGTACTAAGAAACTGTATTACTAATAATAGAAAACTTTAAGGCTTTATATTTATAATTTGAAAGTAATTTCATTGATAATATTAAATAATTTTGTTTCAATTAATCAAAAAAGGTTTGAGTTCTTGAAGTATTATAAAACAGCGTACAAATTCATAAAGTGCTGTATTATTTACGTGTTAATCATTCATGTATTAATGTATTTCCTTTGTAACATTTATTGGAATAAATAATTTATAAAATATGTAAGACAATTAAATATAACTCATACTTTAAAGATCTACTAGCAAACTTATTTATGTCGTTTGCATCAGAGGTCTGATTAAATTTTAATTTCGTAATTTCCTGCTTTCAGCGCGTTAAATTTAGGGGCGTTTTTGTGGGGAACGTGGGATAGGCGTGCTTTGATATATATGTATTTTTTGTATGCCTTACGTACTTATGTATTTTTGTATTACGTTACCGTTCAGTGTTCGCAACCGCGTTGTACACGCGTGTAAAAAAACGCATTTACTTTTTAAACCATGGTCCATGCCCCCCGTGGACAGCGACAGACTCGACGGTGACGTTATAATAGTCGTAATTGTAAAGATTCATTAATAATATAAAGCCGTGTCCCATACACGGCCCACGGTCAACTGTTCACGGAAAAAAACGGAAAAATTAGTGTACCGTTCACGGCACACGGTACACTGTGCACGGTCCACGGCAATGTGTCGAGTATCGATGCTGGTTATACCGTCGACGGTCGACGGCACACGGTACAACAAACAAAAACAACCACATGACCGTGGACCGTGGACCGTGGATCGTCGATGGTACAACAACCAGCACTGGGTCCGTACCATATAACTATTTTTCTGTACATCGGCCTATGTTATAACATAGGCCTGTGAAGCAAAAAGAAGTTATATGGTACGGCCCCTGATGCTCGACGTGTTATCGTGTGAGTATCCGAGTACCGTGGACGGTACACGAAGACGAGTGTGTGCACCTAGTCACTGTCTTTTTAATTACTGTGAGAGTTGCGGCTGGTGGGCTGGTCTAAATTTTTGACAATCGTCAGACATCAGCTCTTTTAGCTCTTAGTCTATGAGACCAAGAGCTGAGATCAAAGGGTGGTCAAAATCTTAATCAGCCGCCACTCCCACCAGAATAGAGGAACTCTATGATTCGTAAAGATCTGAAATATTTTGGTCATATTTCGTTCCGGTGAAGAGTTTTGTTGGTATTTAAGAAGTGCTTTTACTATTAAAAAAAATTAATCAGGTACATGAGTTATTTTACTATTTCTTCATACAAGTCACCTGAGTTTTTTAGTTTGTACACATTTCATTTTAAGTTTCGGTTATGTACAAAAATGCTTTTTTAGAATAGTTAGAAACTAAAATTTTTAACTTTAATATTGTAATAAGTTTATTATTCACATATTATTTATTCTCATGTCGAGACTCAGGTGATTAATCAGGCGATTTCTCATGCCAAAATATCATGTGACTTTTTCTTATTTAAACTATTTGTTTTACTGTTTTAAGTTTATTTAAGACTTTTTCTTTACAAATACTTTGTTTTATAATTTTTCCGAAAAAAATTTCAAGTGCAAATTTTTGAAAAAAGATTGAAGTTCACAATCTTTTAAAATACACATAAAACAATGAGAAATACTAAAGAACACTTGAAAAACTTAAAACCTAGACAAATGAGATCTTGGCATGAGAAATCACCTAATTAATCACCTAATTTCCGAAAGGAGGGTATAAGTATCTATTTATGGAAGTTGTTATTAAGTTACTTGAACATAACTTGAACATTACGTAAGTATACTTACGTAATGTTCAAGTTATGTTCAAGTAACTTAATAACAACTTCCATAAATAGATACTTATACCCTCCTTTCGGAAATTAGGTGATTAATTAGGTGATTTCTCATGCCAAGATCTCATTTGTCTAGGTTTTAAGTTTTTCAAGTGTTCTTTAGTATTTCTCATTGTTTTATGTGTATTTTAAAAGATTGTGAACTTCAATCTTTTTTCAAAAATTTGCACTTGAAATTTTTTTCGGAAAAATTATAAAACAAAGTATTTGTAAAGAAAAAGTCTTAAATAAACTTAAAACAGTAAAACAAATAGTTTAAATAAGAAAAAGTCACATGATATTTTGGCATGAGAAATCGCCTGATTAATCACCTGAGTCTCGACATGAGAATAAATAATATGTGAATAATAAACTTATTACAATATTAAAGTTAAAAATTTTAGTTTCTAACTATTCTAAAAAAGCATTTTTGTACATAACCGAAACTTAAAATGAAATGTGTACAAACTAAAAAACTCAGGTGACTTGTATGAAGAAATAGTAAAATAACTCATGTACCTGATTAATTTTTTTTAATAGTAAAAGCACTTCTTAAATACCAACAAAACTCTTCACCGGAACGAAATATGACCAAAATATTTCAGATCTTTACGAATCATAGAGTTCCTCTATTCTGGTGGGAGTGGCGGCTGATTAAGATTTTGACCACCCTTTGATCTCAGCTCTTGGTCTCATAGACTAAGAGCTAAAAGAGCTGATGTCTGACGATTGTCAAAAATTTAGACCAGCCCACCAGCCGCAACTCTCACAGTAATTAAAAAGACAGTGACTAGGTGCACACACTCGTCTTCGTGTACCGTCCACGGTACTCGGATACTCACACGATAACACGTCGAGCATCAGGGGCCGTACCATATAACTTCTTTTTGCTTCACAGGCCTATGTTATAACATAGGCCGATGTACAGAAAAATAGTTATATGGTACGGACCCAGTGCTGGTTGTTGTACCATCGACGATCCACGGTCCACGGTCCACGGTCATGTGGTTGTTTTTGTTTGTTGTACCGTGTGCCGTCGACCGTCGACGGTATAACCAGCATCGATACTCGACACATTGCCGTGGACCGTGCACAGTGTACCGTGTGCCGTGAACGGTACACTAATTTTTCCGTTTTTTTCCGTGAACAGTTGACCGTGGGCCGTGTATGGGACACGGCTTTATATTATTAATGAATCTTTACAATTACGACTATTATAACGTCACCGTCGAGTCTGTCGCTGTCCACGGGGGGCATGGACCATGGTTTAAAAAGTAAATGCGTTTTTTTACACGCGTGTACAACGCGGTTGCGAACACTGAACGGTAACGTAATACAAAAATACATAAGTACGTAAGGCATACAAAAAATACATATATATCAAAGCACGCCTATCCCACGTTCCCCACAAAAACGCCCCTAAATTTAACGCGCTGAAAGCAGGAAATTACGAAATTAAAATTTAATCAGACCTCTGATGCAAACGACATAAATAAGTTTGCTAGTAGATCTTTAAAGTATGAGTTATATTTAATTGTCTTACATATTTTATAAATTATTTATTCCAATAAATGTTACAAAGGAAATACATTAATACATGAATGATTAACACGTAAATAATACAGCACTTTATGAATTTGTACGCTGTTTTATAATACTTCAAGAACTCAAACCTTTTTTGATTAATTGAAACAAAATTATTTAATATTATCAATGAAATTACTTTCAAATTATAAATATAAAGCCTTAAAGTTTTCTATTATTAGTAATACAGTTTCTTAGTACAATACAGATCTTTATTAATAGTAATAAGTATTATTTGAAAAAAGCATGATGCAGTTAGGACAAAACCATTCATTATTAATGTCATGCTGAATTTCTGCACATGAAAAATGGTACCAAAGTACACACCTGTCGCACATGATTGATTTTCCACATAAACGCTTTTTACATGAGCCACAAATATAATTTTTTTTTTTAATGTGCTCGTTTATAATTTTTTGAAAAATTTTCAAAGCCTCTTTTTGCATGAAATTTTTAATAAGTTCTACATTAACTATGGAGTCCAAGAAATGTTGAATATTCTCTTTGACATTTTGAATGTCAGATACACTTATCAAGTATTCACCTGCTATTACGTTTTTTCTTCTAATAAATTCAGCCATCGCAACATTGAATACTTCTTATCATGATTATCGCGTTGTATAAATACTTTAGGTACTTTTTTTTTATTCAAGCTAATGACGTCTTTTTCACATCCCTTTGGTCTACCAATTGGATTGAGGTTCTGAGGTTGTTTCAAGCGGGAAGACTGTTGTTTAACATTATCTTCTTTCATTTTATCCTTAGTTGATCTCGTTTCATTTGAATTTAACTTTTTTTTTAAAAAAGCAAGTGTTTCACGACCAATAGCTATTACATTTGTTGGTGGATGTGTAGTTGATATTAAAGTTTTATGAAAGTCAGTCGTCAATTTTTCAATAGTTTATTGATAAAAATGATCAATAAATGATTTAAGTATTTTTAAAAATTATAACGAGTGCAAAAACACTTACCTCATGCAATACTGGTTCTTCTTCCTTTTCATTTGGCAGAACTGACTCAGACTTTTTAATCGCAGCAGTGGATTTCTAAAGGTAATTAATATTTTTTTATTTTTTTTTAAATTTCAATGCTCATCGAAAAAATGTATTATGCACATTATAATTAATTACGAGATAAATTACGGTGAATCTTATAACTATAAATATGCGATAATATATATGACACTATAATAATCTCACGAAGAAGCTGAAAGTTAAACTTACTGGGGATGTTCATTATTTTATTATAGTTTATAAGTACTATTTCAGTTACATAATTTACTCACTGATAAGGAGCCGGAGCATAAATTTACAGTGGAACAGGGAAGAATCTCATCCAGGTGGAGCTTATCTTTATGAAGGATAGCCCCATTGTCTTTAATTTCCTCACTTATTACAGCTTCAGCGACTCTGTTTTGTTTTGAAATATCCTTGGAAAATAAACTAGCCGAAGCACTCTCTTCAAACAGTTTAGCTGTAGTACTTGATCCCAAAGGAGTTGTACCTTTCTGTGAACATATAAATTTTTTTTATATTGTATTGCTTGCATACGAAATCAGTGGCATGCACAACATGAAGTGTTCAAGCTTTATCTTTTATAACGAAAAGTTTAAGGGCAAAATAATATGTATAGTCCTTCACATTGACGGGATTCGATATCCGCGACGAATTATTACTGCGGGCGAGTAGAAAGAATCGCCAAAACCGAGCTGAAAGGCCGAGAGTAGGTACAGAATGATAGGTACCAACTGACAATGACGTATAAGATATCGCGTGTAACGGCTTCCTACCCCCTTGGAGATGAGAGATAAGGGTAAGGTGTAAAGGGTAAACGAGTAATATGCATGTTATAGTAGCGATGAATTTACGGGCAACCTATAACTACATTTGCATCGTGAAATAATGACGGAGTATCAATTCGATTTTTCGGCAGCCCATGCACCAATTTTATTAGACGTACATGTCTGCGTTGCTGTTTCAGCCTTTTAAAAATAAATCACAAAAAATTTATAAAACAGAGACTTTGGAAAGGCATACAAGGTTTGTTCCAGCCAAAGTTAACGCGAAATTAAACGAGATGAGTTGATGTTAGTTTGCACGCATGTAGTGGCGACATTGTGACTTTTTCATGCCAGATATCGAGTACTTATTGCAAAAAGTTTATATGAATTGGTAGGGGTGGCAAATTTAAAAAGTAGATTGTAACGCGGCAGTATACTTTACTGCAATTAATTTTCTTTTTTCTGAGAAATCGTGCAAGTGTGTAAATATGTACGAATAAAAACCGATTTCAGAAAATTGAGGGAATAATCCCAAGCTCAATCCAACATACGTTTATAATGTTTGCCTGATGATTTTCGCGAATGCACTTTCGATCTCTACCGAACCGATTTTATTTTTCAATTTTATTCTATTGCTGATTGGTTCGGGGATTTATTGGACAAAAACTCACGTCTGGAATTAAAAGCCATAAATATATTAGGAGTTTGTGTCGACGCACAACTCGAAAATTTGAAAAATGTGGGGAAAAATTACAGGCAGGAAAAATGTGACAAGAAATTCATTTAACACGTGCTAAGAATTTGTCGGATAGATAAAACTGTAGCGCGATCGACAACACGGCAATACGAGTGAAAACTGACTATACAATGCTTCATTGGCGAGTTGACACAATTACACGTTTATGTGTATCATCTTAGTCAAGGCACAAGTACTTGCAATTTTTCGCCCTCCTTCAAAAATGGATATTTGATCTTTTTTACTCTCTTTTGCGCACTCTTTTGATTATCGATGAAATTTCAAGCCTCATCAAAAATATTAGAAGTCATTACGCTTTTCATTTAAAAGACTTATTTTTTCTTATAACTGTACATTACGAAATTTATTTAAATGCACTGACCTCGATAACAACATCAGGAATGAGTGCCGTTTCATCTGCAAGTAGGAAATCCAAATCAAAAGGTTTAGCGTGCACTTCTGATGCTACGTCATGTTGTTCCTTGTCTGTTGTTTTCTGCAAAAGTTTTATTTTGAATTAGATTATATTTTGTATTTTGGTTGATATATGTAATAATAAATTTACCATTAAATGATTATGTTTATTTTCGGCATCAGTGATTCTCAACTTGCCGTTGAGAATACTAGCATTGAAAAAAACTAGGCATCCACATTTTTTTGACCTTAAAGAAACAGAAAGAAGATGGATAAAATTTCAAGTAATTATTCAATAAATACTATTAAAAAATTGAAAGTTTTATTAATTTTACAAATGAATACAGTAAAAGTAAAAAATCTTGAAATTTCCATTAGAACATTTAGAATCCATGATATATGTTTACCAAAATTCGAATAATTGTTGTGTAATTATAACTGTTGTCACTTATTCGTTTAATAGATATATTATGACGCGTGGGTGGTGATTCACAGGGAGATTATGTGCATAAGTAGTCGACCGCGTATTGCGGTATTATTCAAGTGTCACTCCCGGAACAAGGCGCGCGTTACGATCGATTGTTATTTCGCTTACTCAACGAATTAGATGTCAATTACTGACCGAAGCAATCAAATCGAAACTTTCTTAGTCGGCTCGCAGTTTTGCGTAGTCATCCTTCCCTTCTACGTAACGTGGCCAGGCCCAATTCAAAATCAGTAAAAAAATAATAATTAATTTTCTCCCTGAAACTTGTAAAAAGAATTGTACCTTACTGATGGACGGGTCTGACATTCTAATTTCCATCTGTTGAGGATCATTGATATACACACACTTGTACACACATGTACGTGTGAATATACTAGCACGGAACATGCACGTATGTATTTTAATAGTATATTTTTTCTTACACTATCGCAAACTGAATGTTACTATTTGAACGACTTACTTGGTGATACTCGGCTTCAGCCCCTTTCCTCGCCATTTGAAAATGCCAAATCGGTCGCATGAGTAGTTTATCCATTGGTAGGGCCAATTAGGATCCACATTTTTTCCTGTACTTCTGTTAATGATGTACTTTACCCCCAGCGACGACTCAATTTCTCTTATAGCATCTATAAATTCTTGGTAGGAGGCAAATTCTCTGCCTTTCTCCATGTTTGTTAGTCAAATGTCGACTTCAAGTTCCCTTCACTCCCCTTGAGTCCGTATCGTGCCCTTGACGTGCAAGTAAAAAAAGCAAGGTCTAGTCAATGCGTTTGCTTATTTGCGTTTCTTTGATAGCCGCAGTTTAACGTGGACAAACGCGTAATTTTATTTTGCTTGAAATTGTTGGTAATACTTTGTGAATGCAGGAGAAAAAGCAAAAAAAAAATACAGATTGTGGTGAAAAAAAAGACACAATACATTGACAAGTGACTACACGGCGAATCAACAATGTAATGAAAAAAAACATATCCTTCGAACTCGTACTGCGGATCTCAACTTCCCTGCACAACTCTTTCTCTCTTTCTCACGAACACACTAACACACATACTCTCATTCGGATTACCCGACCCGATTCATCACTTACCTCAACTTCGCGAAGTCTCTCACCTGGCTGCAGTCTTAATCCCGCGTGACGGCTCTAGCTACTTATGACAAAACACTCAAATGGTTTTTCTCGTACCTGGCTGAGCGTAGTCAGGCTGTGGGGGGTGTCAACAGCACTCAGTCTGATTGGCTCTATTCGTCAACTGGTGTTCCGCAGGGTAGTGCGTTAGGCCCGTTGCTTTTTCTTATTTATGTTAATGATCTGATGAGCAGATTGAAATACTGTAAATATGTTATGTATGCTGATGATTTACAAATATTCTACTCATGTGGTCTGGATGAAATTGCCTCTGGTCTGGATAAGGTCAATTCCGACTCTTCAATTATAGTTAATTGGGGGCACGAGAATGGGCTTTCGCTTAGTCTACCCAAGATTTTACCGCTAATTCTCGGTAGCGCATACTCCATGGGTCGTCTTGGCCAGATGAATGTTCCACCTGTTACTATTGACGGTGTGAGTCTACCCTATACTACTGTGGCTAAAAACCTTGGACTATGGATCACATCGAATCTGCACTGGGGCCGGCATGCAACGCATGTTGCCAATCGTACTTACAGTGCACTGTACAGACTCAAACACTGCAAACACGCACTATCTTTTTCTCTTAGGAAACAGCTAGTCGAGAGCTTGATTTTTCCTATATTTGACTATATGTCAGTTGCATATCACAGTATCGATAGTTCATCCAATCTTAAACTGCATACTGCTCTTAATGCCTGTGTGCGATTTGTTTATGGCAATATTGGACGAAGGAGTAGAATTACACCTTATCGCATCGCCCTAAATTGGCTGTCGGTGTCCAGGCGACGTGATTACTTCTTGGGAATACTCTCGTTTTCGATACTCTCACATAATTATCCTACTTATTTGGCATCTAATTATATTCTTGCTGCATCTTTTACTGATTTAAGGCGCTCTTGTCGACTACCTAGCTGCTATCTTTTATGCCCATCCTTTCGAACCGAAACATTAAGACAGTCATTTCTTGTTCAATCTACTTTACTCTTAAATATGGTCCATCAAACTTTTTTTGACTCTTCCGTAACTCCGAGCTTTAAGTCCAACTTATTTGCCACTCTCTTTCTTCATGACAAAAGTGATTGAGCTAGGGAATGTAGGCTTTTGCCTAGACTTTAAGTGTCTAGTTTCAGTTATTTATTTCTTTCGTTTACTTTAGTTTCATGTTACTTCACTTTACTTCGTTACTTTAATCTTTATGTGTCATTCTGTTATCTCTTTTCCTTTGATTTTTATTGAAATTTATTACACTTGTCATAGTGGCAAACTTTACGTTATACTTTGCGTTATACTCTTGTAAACAGATATGTATTTCCTACGATTTAAATTGTGTTATATAAAATTCAGCTTATCTCTATGAAATTTTCGTTTATTAGCTACAATAAGTAATACTTGCAAATGTACTGATTATGAATTTTAACTATGTACTTAATGTTTGAAGCCTTACGTGGTCGCACCACATGGCTTAATAAATGCTATACATACATACATACTTAAATGTCATGGTATGCTCCCTGGTTTTTGGCGGACCACACGGCTTGGATAAAGCGGCGGCTGATATCTCACGTATCATCCTTTCACTGCCCTTTGGCGTCTTTACACGCACGATTACGACTACTCTCACGCGTCTCGTAAGATTTATTCGTCCGTGATCGCACCGATGTAAACACAAGATCTGGTTCTCTTAACAAAATATACCTATATATAGGAAACTAAACAGAACCCGGCTCGATTTGGTCCTTTATGTATAGGTATATTTTGTTAAGAGAACCAGACCGGACCAAAAGGCTCTTGAACGGACCTATTATTACACACGTACTCGTGCTGACAGATCAACTCGACACGTCGCATCAAAAATAGAAAGAAAGAGGAAAAATGTTTTAAGTAAAGTGTTTAGTGATCTTACTTATATGATATTACTGAATTTACGAATGCACGGATTGTAATAATAGTTTGTAGTTTTATTATTGATCGATGTAACAAGTAAAAAAGGCATTATAAATGTGTTAAACAAGATCAAAATGTCTGTTTTACGAATCCTTAAAGGAACTACTAGTTTTTCGTCTTTCCAACATCTAAATCTTTTTTTGGAAAAATATTCAAACCAAGAACGAGAAGTATTCCGAATCAGATCCAGCAATCTCATTCCTGAAACTTCAAGTAAAGAAGAAGTAAATATTAACCTTGTGTACAGAAGATTATTGTACAAGTACAAATTTGGTGATGACGAAAGAAGTAGAGGCCATGGAGAACGTGAAACAAGGTTTGTATCATTGAATAAATAGTTTTCTCACCCACCTTTTTGCTGCTCTTTCTGTGGAATTGTTGCCCCGTGTATGTTATAACGGGATGGCGAGATCCTTGTAGGGCGAACTGGGGCACGACCAAACCGTCCTGCCCGGTCAACCGCGAGGCCACCGAAGTTACTCAAAAGCCCGCTTTCCTTAAAGAGGTGGTGTTCGCTCGTGCGCCACGCGACCGGTGGAGCAACCGGTAACTTAGCTTCGAGCTTGTGCGAAGGTAAGGGTGCGATCTCGCAGGCAGTGGGTAAGCGCTATTACTCGGCCTCACTTTTCCTCGGCTTGGTGCTCGGTGACTCGATCAGCCGGAAGAGCCGGAGGAAAGAGATCAGCAAAAAAACGAACGCGATCGAGATAAAAACCTAATATAAAGCGTTTATTCTCATGAAATAGAAATGGTAAATACAAACGATAGAGTGTGTGTGTGTATGCGCGCGTTAGCGACGTTGTCGCCACGACGAGGTCCGGTGGTCGCGCGGTTGGTGCTAACGCAAGCCGACCCGGGGAACGCCTTCCACGAGAAAAACAACAAATCGATCAGTCAATGGCAACGAGACGACTCAAATTAACACAAAGTCAACGGAAACGGATTGAATAATAAACTATATTCGATGTAATTAATCAAAGAGGTGGAGAGAGCTTCGCTCGCGCGGAGAGATGCTCGTGCCGCACGGGGCCTGGAATCCTGGGCTCGCAACAGCCTTCATGGAGGATCGACGAAGTCTCTAGCCAGCTACTCCGGGAGTTTGTTCGCAGGTGGAACGTCCTGGGGGACATAGGCTACTCCAGCCGTAGACGCGTGACGCTACGCGACGCAGATGGCGCAAAGAGACACAAGTGCACTCGTTCGTATCCTAAATTATCTCAATCCATCTTGTCTCCGCAGCTCGTCAAGCGACCTATCAATTGTCTCCCTCTACAAGCGCTCTAACTTTGACGCAATTACATACTGATTATCGAACAGGCTCTCGCTCTCTCCAGCCTCGAGGATTCTTCCCGCGACTCTAATGCTTAACGGTGCCCGGCGGCCCAGCGCTCGTTACAATGTGTATTATTTGCGACGCTAAGTTCGGATTCCAAGAGAAGTGCAAGCGCGAGACTATAGGGAACGGGTGGAGCAGCACTTGGACGCTCTGGTAGTGTATGCTGTTGCTTGTCAAAGTCAGCATTCGGATATTGCTGACACTTGAATGTTGCCCTCTCCCCTTCGTTCGAGTCCCTTGCTAGCTTTTTCAGTTTTGAGTTTTAATTAATTAATCTGCTTTCTTAAAAATAACTCGACCATCACTGTTTTACTGCTCTCGTCTTCGCACCTTTTCTCATGAGTCTAGCGACTCGAGTCCAGTAAAAGTTGTGTAGTTCCCTCTTCCCATGTGATAACTGTATTATATAATATATATTAATTTTTTTCTGCATAGTACATGTAGATTAAGCTGCCAAGCACTTATACAGTTTGGCTTGTCGAAAGATAAAAAAAAATTGGAAGTGAAAAAATGCAATTTGCAACAAAACAATCATCCTCATACCAAGGTACAGTTTTCAAAGCTTACAAATACTTAAAAATTTTTATTTTGTATTGTTACTTAATCATTTAATATACTTTTAGGATGTTTATCATTTGCTTTCGGAAAACAGGCTAAAAGTGACACAAGAGAAAAAAAAAAAAATTGTACAGATGTTGGAGGTGGGTGGAAATAAAAAAATATCCAAAGCAAATTGAAGGAAGAAAAAATATTTTGCACGTTAAAGGACCTCAGCAATTGAAAATCTCTATCAACGGCGTCAAACGGAGATGATTTAAGGGAAGCTGTAGAGTATCTGATAAATGATCGAAGTAAGCTATGCTTTTATATTTATTTTATTTCATATGTTTTGTTTACTAAAATTTGAATAAAATTTTTTTTTTTTAGAACCAACAGTAGAACTTTTTAAAAAAGAAGGCTTACTGGAGAGATTATTGTTTTTCACACAAGAAATGAAAAACTCTTTCACATCATGCCCAGAAGTGTTATTTATAGATGGGACGTATAAGCTTTTGCGAAACAACTTCACGGTTGTTCTTTTTCTTACAGAAGACAATAGGATTGTTAGCTAAAGAAGACATCGAAAGCTATGTTACGCTTTTGAATTGTTTCGCAAAGCATATGGGTACAGCATGTGATAAGATCGAAGTAATTATGACAGATAAAGATAACACAGAAAGAAGTGCAATATCGACTGTTTTTCCAAATATTCATCTACACATTTGCAGGTTTCATTCCTTACAAATTTTTCAAAGAACAATAGCATCAAAATCAATATTAAAAACTCAAAAAGAAGAGTGTCTCAAATTTTTTACAGAATTAATTTACAGTACAACAGAAGAACAATACATGACTATTTATGACGAGTTTAGTGAATCAGCTCCACGCTGTATAGTGAATTATTTTAATCGGAATTGGCATGATATAAGAATTCAATGGACCGAGTTTGGAATATCACAAAAAAATTTTGGTAATTTAACAAATAACACATTAGAATCAATCAATCAAAAACTGAAAGACGTAATAAAAAAAAATAACAACCTCTTGGAATTTAAGAAAAAGTTTTTTCATCGGAATGAGTCACATAGCTTAGAAAATGACTATAAAATGTCAAAGTGTTTCACATCTAGGCCATTCAAAAAAGAAATTAATAATGATTTATCATTAAATTTGTATAACGATTTATTAGTTGATTTTGCATTTAATAAAATTCGAGAAAATTTAGACAGATGCAATTCGTTGACATTTTCATCAATGAATCAAGAATCGAAAACCTGCAAATTAATGTCGAATAACGCACAGTTGGTTATAACTCCTTATACATGCCAATGTTTATTTTATTTGCGCTATAATCTACCGTGTCATCATATTTTGGGAGTTAGAAAATATTTTTCATATCCATTGTATGACGACACCCTGTGTGATTCCAGATGGACAAAGAAATACGTTACTGAAAATCATAGAATTTTCAAACATGCAAATTCTACCTCGCTTCATCCAACATCAAATAGCAAAGACAACGTTGTAATAATATCTAAAAAAAAGGCTCCACAGAAAATTCAGACAGTTCCAAGTAAGCGACGGCATTTAACGCCTATACTAAATGAATTGGCTACTGTTGTTAGTACCAGCTGTGGTGACGAGTTTACCAAAAAAGTCAAGGTTTTACAAAAGCTCTGCGACTTATGGAAAGAAAATATAAACGTAGAAGTAACTCCTGTAAGCACTAACAGTGAAATGTCTATTGCTGAAGTACAAAAAAATTTTTTTAAATTACAAGTGACCACAGAAATGCAATTGGAAGATATGAAAACACCAAAAATAAATAAAATTAAATGGAGACCTTCAGAATTTTTAAAAACGACGCCAATAGTAAAAAAAAGTAGTTGAATTGTAAAAGTGGAACCTACTTAAAAAAAAAAAAAAAAAAAAAATCAATTTTCTTCTATTTACTTGCCATTATTATTTTGTATCAGTGCATTTTATAATAACAATAATAATACTATTATTACTCAGACTTACTTTTTCTCCTGAAAGTGACTAGTTAAAGTTGAATTTTATAAAAAAAATTATTATTTACTCAGATAAAACTGTGACATAAAAAATATGTTATTTTTAAAATAAGATTATCACCGATAAAAATAACATTTATAGCTTATGAGAAAAATTTACAAAAAATTATGAACACAGTCGACAGTGACGTTATGATAGTCGTAATTATAAAGCGTTATTAGTTATATTAAACCGTGTTATTAATAATAATCTGTATTGTAATAAGAAACTGTATTACTAGTAATAAGAAACTATTACTGTGTTACTAACAATAGGAAACTTTAAGGCTTTATATTTATAATTTGAAAGTAATTTCATTTATAATATTAAATAATTTTGTTTCAATTAATCAAAAAAGGTTTGAGTTCTTTGTTGACAACACAATCCGTGTGTCGGATAAACGAAAGATTACATAAAAGAAAAGATAGAATTAGGTTAATAAAAATTAGTTTATTTCAAATAAACAGCTGTGTATGATGGCCGGACGCCAGCGCTTACCTACGCCAATCGCTTTCCAAAAGCTACTACTCTATCCTACGACGGTTTGTCTCGTCTCTCCTCCACTATTCTTCCCCTTCCCCGCTGCTCTTTCTACGCTTTAAACTAGACGACCTGCGCGCGCCGATTACTGACGTCCGGTTTACATGAAACTTGAATATATGTGTACATTTCAGCGATATAACTTATAAGTATGAACGAGGCCGCGTAAGCGATATTTCGCGACGGTCAGCGACCGACTGTGACCGTTTAAGTCTTGATATCCTCTACTCGTCAATCCGTATATTCCGGGGCAGAGTACCTTTCGCCTGAAGGACTAAGGTAGATCACATTAACTACCTCCCTGAAAGTTCGATCCACATTTCATTAACTCCCAGGGATCTCATGGTTACAAATTTGGGCGTGAAGGCAAGCGGAGATACAGCTCCGCCCCTGATCGGCACTCCACCACCGTGAAATAATTACCGACCTCATACGGTCACTCGAACGGTCCCAATCAGTCGCTTACCTATAGTAAATAAAATACACCAGAACATCCAGTGGTCACAAACCAAGTTCTTTTCATATCGGATCAGACACATGCCTGCATCTCCCACTCCTCACATCAGGACAGCGGCTCTGTCTGCAACACTCCCCACCGTACAAGCAGTCGCACCTGCTTGTACTTTCTCTCGAAATAGTACAATGAGTTTATGCGTCGCGCGAACATACTCGCTTCCATTCGACCGTACCTTTGCCGCACGCACAGTGCCATCCTTACCGGGGTAAATCTCGACAACGGTGCCTTTTCGCCACGTATTTGTTGGCGCTTGTTCATTGATAATCATCACTAAGTCGCCACATGCGACCGTATCAGTTACATTTTGCCATTTCGCCCGTGCTTGCAAGCTGTGTGCGTATTCAAGCAGCCACCGCCGCCAGTGTAAGTCTGCGAGGGCACGCGCGTACTCCCAATCCTTACGCGTACATTGATGAGGTAAGCTATAGGCGGCCAAATTCACCGAACCGCTCGCTGTTCCTATGAGGAAGTGATTGGGAGTAAGCGCTTCCCCGTCCCCGGGATGCACCGACACGTGCGTAAGAGAGCGCGAGTTCACTACATGTTCCGCTTCGGCGAGCACCGTGCACAGAACTTCCTCGGAAGGCACCTCGTCCTTAAGCGTTGCGTGAAGCGCAACTTTCACCCATCTTACCAATCTTTTCCAGGAGCCGCCCATATGCGGTGCTTCGGGTGGGTTGAAGACCCAGCGTGTGCCGTTTTTTAACGCATACTCCTTTTGTCGCTGTCTGTCTAAGCGAGCTACTTCCGTCTAAAGCTCCGTGCACGCGCCGCGGAAGTTGGTCCCGTTGTCGCTATAAATCACCGCCGGACAGCCTCACCACGCTGCCATTCGCTGTAACGCCATAATTATCGAGCTTGTGGCTAAACTGCACGCAATTTCCAAGTGCACCGCTCGTGTCGTCAGACACGTGAAAAGGACTCCCCAGCGTTTGACGCGGCTGCGTCCTATCTTTACCAACATGGGACCAAAATAATCCACCCCACAGTGCGTGAACGGGCGCTGCCGATACGCCAACCTTCCTTCAGGCAAGGCAGCTATTAGTGGCGGCTGTGGACGACCACGTCGCACCTTGCAAATCAAACACTGGTTGCAGACGGCTCTCAGCGCGGGCCTTGCTCCGAAGACGACGTACCGTTGCAACAGCTCCTTCACGACTGTTTCGTGATTACCATGTTGCCAGCGGTAATGCAGCTTCCGCACGATAGCCCTAACGGTATTGTGCTTCCCATCCAACACTATCGGAGTACGATTAAACTCGGCGCCAGCCACGCAAGTCATACGACCCTTAATTCTAATTAAACCACGGTCATCTAAGAACGGCAAAAATGGGGTTAATTTACTCCCAGCTGGAATCTTTTGCCCCTTTGCAAGCGCCTGACATTCCCGTGCGAAACTATCCCCTTGTGCTGCTCGTAGGACGTACTCCTTGTCTAACTGTCGCGCTAGATCTTGATCTTCCGTCTGAGCTTGCTGCAATAGCTCTTGTCCTTTGTTTCGCGCTACGCGCGCTGCCTTTAATTGTTTCCAATGCATGTTCGCCCTACGCACTCTTTGCGCCGCGAGTAAATGCCCCTCCCAGCCAAAAATGCGAGCTACAAAGGGCACATAATTCGAACTACCTACCACTAGTGCAACTCTCTCCGGTCGTCGCTTTGCCCCTTCTAATACCTCCCTTTCTTTATGCGTCAATTCTCGCGCGGTCGGCCACTGAGTTTCAGGTAGTACCAAAAAGTCGGGTCCTCGGAACCATCGCTTCTCTTCGCTCTCACTTAAGTACTTCCCGAGCGTGGTTGCGTCCACCGGGTTTTCCTTAGTAGGTACCCACTTCCACTTCGCGTTGGCGGTTCTTTCGGAGATTTCGCCTAAACGATGAGCCACGAAAGCCTGTCTAACCCGTGGATCCCTCTGGATCCAGTGCAGCACCGTACGCGAGTCGGACCAGAGGTACGCACAAGAATAGGGAATTTCTACCTCGGAACTCACAGTGTTTAAGAGCTGCGACGCCAGCACTGCGGCCTGCAACTCTAACCTTGGCACTGAATGTGGTTTGTCCGGCGCGACGCGGGACTTTGCCATTAATAATGTAACACTTATGCATCCTCCCGTCGTCTCGCATCGGAGATAAGCACATGCCGCGAAAGCGCGCTTGCTAGCGTCGCAGAACACGTGTATCTGCGCTTCTTTAATATCGCGCCCCTTGGGGGTTATACACCTTGATACGCGCAAAGAGTTTAACTTCTTCACCGTGTCTAGCCACTCACGCTACGCCTCATCCTCTTCGTTGCGAAGGGGTTCGTCCCATCCGATCCCACTATGCCAGATTGCTTGCAGCATTAATTTTGAACTAATGGTGTACGGTCCGAGCAGACCGAGCGGGTCGTACACCGACATCATAAAACGTAGATATTCGCGTTTCGTAGGTCGAACACATCCCTGTAGAATACTTGTAGAAACATGTGTCAGTCCTACGTTAAACCCTAAAGTGTCTAGTTTTGGGTCCCAGTACATACCGAGTACGCGTTCCGCGGCTTTATCGCACAATACGATGGCTCGCTCCTGTCGCGCCGATGTTGTTCCCTGCGGCCCACCTACCCTTATCACCTCGTTGCATGCCCAGCCATGCATTTCAAAATTAGCCTGCTGGTTAATTCCCACTACGTCCTCGACAAGCGCTTCTAGTTGTTCTACACTCGGTCTACTCACGAGGAAGTCGTCGACGTAAGAGTTTTTTATAATGCTACGCGCCGCCTCTGGCTTGGTCGTCTCGAAGCGCTGCGTGTTTGTGTCTTTCACGAAGTGTGCGCTACACGGAGATGACTTAGCGCCAAACACTAATCGAGTCATTTCGTAAGTGTGAGGGTTCTTATCTCGCGATGCTCCTCTCCACAAAAATCTCAACGCGCTCCTATCCTCGGGCCGAATATACACCCGCATGAACATATCGCCGATGTCTGACTTACACGCGACTGCATATTGCCGAAATCTCAGTAACACTCCGGGAAGAAACTGCAGAAGGTCGGGGCCTGCATCTAACTGGTCATTAAGACTCACGCCTTTTGTAGCGGCTGCGGCGTCAAAAACTATCCAAATTTTGCCGGGCTTAGCTGCGTTTACCACACCAAAATGGGGAAGATACCACACGCGCAAGGCAATCGTCTCGTCGTCCATCTCTCGCGCGTAGCCCTGTGCAATGAGTCGCTCCATTTCAGGATAATACAAGCGAGCGTACTCTTGATCGCGGTCTAATCGCCTCTCGATCCTATGCAGTCGCTTTAAGGCCGTAGCGTGACTGTCAAGGGCTGGGGCAGTATTACTCCTCCACAGTAGGCCAGTTTCCCAACCTACATTTACCTGTCGACTGGTCCTTTGTAGCGTCTCCAACGCACGCGCTTGCGCGGGATCGACGCGTTCAACTTCGCGCACTCCCATGCTTTCGATTTTAAAATATTCGCGGACTAAAGCTTCGAGCCCTTCGGTTTGTTCCACGCAGGTGACGCAAGACACATGAGCACTCGTTTCTAGTGCTCGCTCACGCGAGTCCTTGCTATTTACATGTTGACTCGGCTGCACGTGACCGTGCGCCACCCACCCTAGCCGCGTCAGTGACAGTGCGATACCTACATCTTGCATGCAACGAACTTCGCGGCTCACTAGTAACTCCCAATTATCCTGCCCAATAAGAATTGATGGAACCACGTTGTCGTACACTTGAATAAATATACCCAGCTCATTGCTGATTTGACGGACCAACTCGCGTGGTAAAGACTGCGTTGGTAAGTTCACTGATGACACGGCCAAAGCTCCCTTTATTGGATAAGCATCTCCCATGCCTTGGATGGAAAAATCTACCCGCTTACACGGCGTGTCCGCGTCGACACTTGCTTTGATTCCCATGATTTTAATCATTTCGTGTCTCCCATTCAGATTTAAACGCGTAGTTAAATTTGCTGACAACATAGTAATTGTGGACCCGTCATCTAAAAATGCATAAGTGTCGATCGCTCGAGTTGGTCCTCGCACGGTAACCGGCAATATTTTTAGCAGCACATAGGGGCGTACTAGTCAAAAGGAGGAACGCGAGTCGCTACGATTTTGTTGCGGAAACGCTTGCCCTTGATCGCGCGGTGATGGATGCCCCTCCTCTACTTGCTGCTCTTTCGGTCGGTGTAGCCGCACATGATGCGGGCCTCCACACTAGGCAAACTTCACTCCCTTACAAGCACTCTGCAAATTCCCGACCCCTAAACACCTGAAACACCGTCCTAAATGCCTTATATACCACCAACGCCTCGCAATAGGCTCGCGCGCGAACTTTGTACAATCCGCTAATTGATGGTTGTCTCGATCACAGACGGGGCAACAGGGTTGCCGTTCAGGAGTGCCACTGTTGTCGTTATTGTCGTGCACAACCGCCATTACACGCTGTTTCGGCTCCAATTTGTTGACAACACAATCCGTGTATAAGATAAACGAGGGATTACATAAAAGAAAAGATAGAATTAGGTTAATAAAAATTAGTTTATTTCAAATAAACAGCTGTGTATGATGGCCGGACGCCAGCGCTTACCTACGCCAATCGCTTTCCAAAAGCTACTACTCTATCCTACGACGGTTTGTCTCGTCTCTCCTCCACTATTCTTCCCCTTCCCCGCTGCTCTTTCTACGCTTCAAACTAGACGACCTGCGCGCACCGATTACTGACGTCCGGTTTACATGAAGCTTAAATATATGTGTACATTTCAGCGATATAACTTATAAGTATGAACGAGGCCGCGTGAGCGATATTTCGCGACGGTCAGCGTCCGACTGTGACCGTTTTAGTCTTGACATCCTCTACTCGTCAATCCGTATATTCCGGGGCAGAGTACCTTTCGCCTGAAGGACTAAGGTAGATCACATTAACTACCTCCCTGAAAGTTCGATCCACATTTCATTAACTCCCAGGGATCTCATGGTTACAAATTTGGGCGTGAAGGCAAGCGGAGATACAGCTCCGCCCCTGATCGACACTCCGCCACCGTAAAATAATTACCGACCTCATAAGGTCACTCGAACGGTCCCAATCAGTCGCTTACCTATAGTAAATAAAATATACCAGAACATCCAGTGGTCACAAACCAAGTTCTTTTCATATCGGACCAGACACATGCCTGCATCTCCCACTCCTTACATCAGGACAACGGCTCTGTCCGCAACATTCTTGAAATATTATAAAACAGCGCACAAATTAATAAAGTGCTGTATTATTTACGTGTTAATCATTCATGTATTCATGTATTTCCTTTGTAACATTTATTAAAATAAATCATTTATAAAATATATAAAACAATTAAATATAACTCATACTTACTTTAAAGATCTACTAGCAAACTTATTCATGTCATTTGTATCGGAGGTCTGATGAAATTTTAATTTCGTAATTTCCTGCTTTCAGCTTTCAGCGCGTTAAATTTAGGGGCGTTTTTGTGGGGAACGTGGGATAGGCGTGCTTTGATATATATGTAATTTATGTATGTCCACGGTAATGTGTCGAGTACATAGAGGTATAAGAATAGAGGGGAAAAGCGCTATACTAACCCATTAGCGGCAGCGACAGCATAACTAAGTGTAACGGGGCATCTGTCCTTGTTGCCAAAGCCACGTTATTGGCTACTTCTTCGTTCTGGATCCTACAGTTGATTCAATCTCATGTATGACTCGACCAATAACACAACTGCCAGACAAAGACAGATGCCCCGTTACGTAGCGAATTCTGCTGTCGCATATCACGTCCCCTTTTCTCCTCTATTCTTATACCTCTATGGTCGAGTATCGATGCTGGTTATACCGTCGACGGTCGACGGTTGACGGTCGACGGCACACGGTACAACAAACGAAAACAACCACACGACCATGGACCGTGGACCGTGGACCGGCGACGGTACAACAACCAGCACTGTTGCTCGACGTGTTATCGTGTAAGTATCCGTGTACCGTGGACGGTACACGAGTGTGTGCACCTAGTCACTGCCAATTAAAAAACCTTGTATTTCGCAGGAATCTGAAGTATTATTGATGTATAATTGAAGTTCGAAAGGAGGATATACGATATGTAACTAATAAACTTATTACTATATTAAAGTTAAAAGTGTTAGTTTCTAATTATTCCAAAAAAGTATTTTTGTACATCACCGAAACTTAAAATGAAATATGTACAAATTTACAAACTCAGGTGACTTGGTAACTTGTATAAGGCAATAGTAACATAACTTATGTGGAGTACCTGAAACATTTTTTTCAACAATAAAAGCAAGATCACTGCCAGTCCTACAACTTTATAAACATCATATCTTTGTTTATCATAATTTATTGTTCATAGATTGCAAACTACATGTACGTGATAATAACATGCGATGCAATTAACATATAATATGTGACTTCTTATAATTAATAGACTATACATATAAGGCACTCATTATAATAAACTCAATATCTGACTTAAATAAATATTAGCAAGTATTATAGAGCATAACTAAGAAAGAACACACACGGCTTTATAATGCATGTTTAGGAAGGTCATAGTGAATGTCGACGGCACCTACGAAGAATCGTACTCCAGAGGTTCCTACGAAGAAACGTACTCCCCGATCCTTTCAACGAAGAATCGTATACGTCGGTATATTCAAGCGAAGAATCGTACGCGCAGATATATTTCGACGAAGAATCGTACGCGCAGATATATTCCGACGAAGAATCGTACACGCAGATATATTCCGACGAAGAATCGTACGCGCAGATATATTCCGACGAAGAATCGTACCCGCAGATATATTCCGACGAAGAATCGTACGTGCAGATATATTCCAACGAAGAATCGTACAGGCCACTTCTTTGCGACGAAGAATCGTACGTGCACCAATATACTGACGAATAATCGTACAGGCCGCTACAATAACATTTACATAAAAAATACAATAAGAATAACTATGGTGCCATTATCGTTATTTAGTCACATATTGGTAAAATAGTTTAATTATTAGGTAGGGGGTATTTAAGTTATATTTTTTAAGGTGTACTTTTTATAATAGGCATATCATTTTTTTTCCTTCAATTGCCGTGCTGAATCAAAGTATGTAATGTTAATGTTCGCTTGGTTCTTATACTTTATCAGAGCTCAAGTTTTTTGTTTTCGCTAGAAAATTTTAGGTCTTTTTAAAATTTTTTGCTGTTTAGAAAAAACAATCATGATACATTTAACGTTTTCTTCGAAAATGAAGATATGTACAACGTAAAAATTGCTTACCTAAAAAACCCATACCACGAACGTTTTTGTTGTTTATCTATTTATAAGGCTGTTAATTATGTCATAAAAGCACATAAAAATTATTATTAAGATAATTAATCATTTATGTGAGATTTGCTATTGTTGCTTGTGAACTGACAATCATTTGTTTGGTACCAGAAAAAAAGTCAATATGCTCTTGTAAATCTTGTAAGGATGCTCTTATACTAAAAACTTTCACCTGCTATTGGAGCTGCTACAGAAAATTAAGGCTTGATGGCACGAGCGCCAGTCCCCACACAACTCAGTGCGCTTACTGTTCCCTTTATTTATTTGAAGTAAATTAAATAACACAAGCGCCAATTTCCAAACAATTCAGTGCGCTTACTATATTATGCTTATTCCCTTTATTTATTTGAAATAAATATAATGATAAGACAAGCAACAATCCCCACACAACCCGGGGCATTTACTGGTCCATTCATTTAATTATTATAAATTAAATAACACAAGCGCCAATCCCCACACAACTCAGAGCACTTATTGGTCCCTTTATTTATTAAACATGAATTAAATAACACAAGCGACAATCCCCACACAACTCAGAGCACTTATTGGTCCCTTAATTTATTTAACACAAATTAAATAACACAAGCGCCAATCCCCACACAACTAAGAGCGCTCATTGGTCCCTTTATTTATTAAACATAAATTAAATAACACAAGTGCCAATCCCCACACAACTCAGAGCGCTTATTGGTCCCTTTATTTATTAAACATAAATTAAATAACACAAGCGACAATCCCCACACAACCCAGAGGGCTTCCTGGTCACTGTAATAATCGATAAAATTTATTAAGTAACAACGCGAGTGCTTATCACCTGACTATACAGAATTATTATTCAATGCTTTTAAATGATAATTAATGCTACTAGTAAGCACTCTGGCTTATGTAGTGATTATCGCTTGCCTTATTACTTTATTGTTTGTAAAATGAGTATGCGACACGTAAGCGCTCTGGGTTGTGTAGTGATTGGCACTTGTGTAATTTAATTTATTTTAAATAAATGAATGGACTAGTAAATGCTCCGGGTTGTGTGGGGATTGGCGCTTGTCTTATCATTATATTTATTTTAAATAAAAAAAGGGACCAGTAAGCGCTCCGGGTTGTGTGGTAATTGGCGCTTCTATTATTTAATTTATTTTAAATAAGTGAATGGACCAGTGAATTCTCCGGGTTGTGTGGGGATTAGCGCTTTTGTTATTTAATTTAATTAATTTATAAACAAAGTGTCCAGTAAACGGTCCGGGTTGTGTGGGAATTGGCGCTTGTGTTATTTAATTTATTTCAAATAAATAAAGGGACCAGTAAGCGCTCTGGGTTGTGTGGGGATAGGCGCTTGTGTTATTTAATTTATGTTAAATGAATAATGGGACCAGAAAGCGCTCCAGGTTATGTGGGGATTGGCGCTTGTCTTGTCATTATATTTATTTAAAAAAAAAAGGACTAGTGAGCGCTGCGGGTTGTGTGGGGATTGGCGCTTTTGTTATACAATTTAATTAATTAATAAACGAAATTCCCAGTAAGCGGTCCGGGTTGTTTGGGAATTGGCGCTTGTGTTATTCAATTTATTTTAAATAAATAAAGGGACCAGTAAGCGCACTCAGTTGTGTGGGGATTGGCGCTAGTGTTGTTTAATTTATTTTAAATAAATAAGGGGACTAGTAAGCGCTCTGGGTTGTGTGGGGATTGGCGCTTGTGTTATTTAATTCATTTAATTAATAAACAAAAAGGCCAGTAAACGGTTTGGATTGTGTGGGGATTGGCGCTTGTGTTATTTAATTTATGTTAAATAAATAAAGGGACCAGTAAGCGCACTGAGTTGTGTGGGGATTGGAGCTTGTGTTATTCAATTTATTTTGAATAAATAAAGGGACTAGTAAGCGTTCTGGGTTGTGTGGGGATTGGCGCTTGTGTTATTTAATGTATTTAATTAATTAACAAAGTGGCCAGTAAACGGTTCGGATTGTGTGGGGATTGGCGCTTGTGTTATTTAATTTATGTTAAATAAATAAAGGGACCAGTAAGCGCACTGAGTTGTGTGGGGATTGGAGCTTGTGTTATTCAATTTATTTTGGATAAATGAATGGACCAGTGAATGCACCGGGTTCTTTGGGGATTGGCGCTTGTCCTTTCATTATATTTATTTTCAATAAAAAAAGGGACTAGTGAGCGCTCCGGGTTGTGTGGGGATTGGCGCTTTTGTTATTTAATTTAATTAATTAATAAACAAAATGTCCAGTCAACGGTCCGGGATGTATGGGAATTGGCGCTTGGGTTATTCAATTTATTTTAAATAAATAAAGGGACCAGTAAGCGCACTCAGTTGTGTGGGGATTGGCGCTAGTGTTGTTTAATTTATTTGAAATAAATGAAGGGAATAGTAAGCGCTCTGGGTTGTGTGGGGATTGGCGCTTGTGTCATTTAATGTATTTAATTAATAAACAAAGCGGCCAGTAAACGGTTCGGATTGTGTGGGGATTGGCGCTTGTGTTATTTAATTTATGTTAAATAAATAAAGGGACCAGTAAGCGCACTGAGTTGTGTGGGGATTTAAGCTTGTGTTATTCAATTTATTTTGAATAAATGAATGGACCAGTGAATGCTCCGGGTTGTGTGGGAATCGGCGCTTGTCTTTTCATTATATTAATTTTTAATAAAAAAAGGGACCAGTAAGCGCTCCGGGTTGTGTGGGAATTGTTGCTTGTGTCATTTTATTTATTTTAAATAAATAAAGGGACTGTTAAGCGCACTCAGTTGTTTGGGGATTAACGCTTGTGTTATTTAATTTGTTTAAACTAAATGAATGGACCAGTAAAATTTCCGGGATTGTGTGGGGATTGGCACTTGTGTTATTTAATTTATATTAAATAAATAATCGGACCAGTAAGCGCTCTGGGTTGTGTAGGGATTGGTGCTTGTGTTATCATTATATTTATTTTAAATAAAAAAAGGGACTAGTAAGCTTTTCGGGTTTTCTGGGGATTGGTGCTATTATTATTTAATTTATTTTAAATAAATGAATGGACCAGTGAATGCTCCGGGTTGTGAAAGTTTGACTCTTTTAAAGCTAATAAAACTTTAATAAATATCCTAAGCGCTAACCAACAGGTGATGATCTGAGATACTTACTGACGTTTTGATCTACTAATTAAGCATTTGATTTTCATATATGCGCCTTAGGTTTCTTAGTGTTTGGCGTTTTTTTAATTTTTGTTTTATTATTTATACGACTAGGAAATACCCTGGTCAACCTGGTGATTGGGGCTTTAGTTACTTATTCGTTTCTCATTAAATAATAAACTGTGCATCAATGGCTCGGGTTACCACATAATTGGCGCTTATTATTTATCAATGCTTTATAAATTAATAAAGGAGCTTTAAAGTGCCTCGGCTTACACAGTGATATGTGCTTCAGTCTTGATCGATTTTTCATTAATTAATAATGTAATTATTAATTGCTTTGGGTTCCTTTGTCGTAGTAGCTTATGTTAATAACGTTATGCAAGTAATTTGCTTTTTTTTAAAAAGTTGTTTGAATTTATTGTTTATTATTAATTTATTTATTTACAAACTGAATTTATAATGGAAGGTTATTGGATCAAGTATGTTTTGAGTACAGGGTGATAAGGCTTAAGATGTTCACAGTACATAGTTATTAGGGTTGAATTAAACCCAATAACTAACTACTGTAAACATCTTAAAATAGCGTCTGCGAATAACCGGTCATAGTACCGTTTCGTGATTTAAAACCGCCAAAACCATCAAAGTACGCTAGAGATTTTTAAACGAAAAATCTGCAGCTCCTTAAGTTTCATCCTTTTTAACCAAAGTTTTTTAAACCTAACTCTATCTTGGCTACATAGATATTTAAAGCATAGTAAATATCGTATACGCAATAATATATGAAAAGCACAATGTTTTATTTTAATAAAAATGACTTGCACATTATTTAAATGGGTTTATATAGTAGTTTTCATGTTTCCAGGGCAAGCACAAGACCTGGGGAACATACTTGTTCTAGTTAGGCTGTAGTTACTTTTTCTACTTTGAGCCTTTTTTTTAATCATGTACATTATTACTGTGTTCTCAGTGAAAAAATTATAGCTCGCACCTGGTGCGCATCCAGCTAAGGTAAGTACCAAACCCGAAAGACATACACTACCAGACACAAAAACTACTATTATCTAACTTATGAAATAAAAATGCTATTACTTTCAACAAAACATTAATAACCTGAAAGTCTCGATCTCTTGAGGGATTTATCTTTGTAATACGTTGCTTATACATAAATATAGTTGTTGGTAAAAACTTACAAACTAAAACGTAATAACCCATAAAAGTAACTTCCTTAGATTATTAATCAATATTTAAAAACGGTTAAAAACCTAAAAAGTAAAACCAAACCACGGTACTAAAAAACACTTTCAAATCCTTTGATATCCAAACCAGATAATCTTAAAAAATTACTCGTCTTTGCTTGATTTATTAATAAATTATTGAATGCAAGTAAGTATCACCAAATAATCAAGAGAGCTTGCCTGTCTTCCATTAAGTTAATTATAAGTATAATATTTGTAAGGTAAGCTAGAATCACTAGGTGATGCACGCTTAGTGAGCTTGCTCGTTTTTAATTTTAATTATAGAATTGTAGTAAAATCAGTATTCAATTTTTATTTTAGTAGTATTTTATAACTATTAAGCTTGTATTTTTTCTAAGTATGTGTAGGACTAAAAGCAATGTGTTGCATTATTGCAGAAAACTGTAAACAATAACATTTTCATTATACATTACTACTTACCAGATTAATTATATCATTCATTATCCGTACTTCCACTTTTACTGCACCGAATATTTCTAAACAGCACAAAATTTAAAAAAGACCTAAAATTTTCTAGCGAAAACAAAAAACTTGAGCTCTGATAAAGTATAAGAACCAAGCGAACATTAACATTAGATACTTTGATTCAGCACGGCAATTGAAGGAAAAAAAATGATATGCCTATTATAAAAAGTACACCTTAAAAAATATAACTTAAATACCCCCTACCTAATAACTAAACTATTTTACCAATATGTGACTAAATAACGATAATGGCACCATAGTTATTCTTATTGTATTTTTTATGTAAATGTTATTGTAGCGGCCTGTACGATTATTCGTCAGTATATTGGTGCACGTACGATTCTTCGTCGCAAAGAAGTGGCCTGTACGATTCTTCGTTGGAATATATCTGCGCGTACGATTCTTCGTCGGAAAGAAGTGGCATGTACGATTCTTCGCTGGAATATATCTGCGCGTACGATTCTTCGTCAAAAAGAAGCGACGTGTACGATTCTTCGTCGGAAAGATGCGGACTGTACGATTATTCGTCAGTATATAGGTGCGCGTACGATTCTTCGTCGGAAAGAAGTGGCCTGTACGATTCTTCGCTGGAATATATCTGCGCGTACGATTCTTCGCTGGAATATATCTGCGCGTACGATTCTTCGTAGGATATTTTGTGGAGTATGATTCTTCGTAGGAGCCGTCGATGTATAACATAAGTAACTAGCAAAATTTTTTGCATACATTAGACGTACCCAATCAAAAACTTCAATGCTGAATCAACGTTGATTCCATGAATGATGGAACACTGAAATCAGTCGTAATTTACATAGTTGATTCAACAATGATTCTACGTTGAATGAACACTGATTCAACATTGATCAGCGTTGAATCAGTGTTGATTTAAACTTTAATTTAATAATAAAAAAATATAATGCGTATTCAATACAGTTTCTCATCAAATAACTGAACCCCCCTGTTTTGGTGTTACTATACGGACAGTACCTCCATAAACGTCAATATATCTGCCCCAAATGTTACTATACTACTTTGTAATTTTTTAAAATTTAATTTTAACGTTTTGATCGACGCTGAATCAACGCTGATTTAACAAAATAAAGACAATCCAAATATAGTAATGTTAACTATTTAGACGTTCTGAAAAAGTAGCACGGTGTGTATGTACAAATAAATTAACTTTCTACTTGTTTGCTGTGGACTAATGTAGAAGGAGACGTTGAAGGAGGTGTATGATGACAATCATTTTTGTCAAAACTGTTCAGTCCTGAAGAGATGAGTTGCGGAAAAGTCGAAGCTAACTGAGGATGACAGGATATTTCTTCGTTATTAAGTGACGAATTCTGTGCACTTACAAGATGACATGTGACCATCATCACTTGATTCAGTAGTGAAGATTGGGCCAGAACGTACTCTCTTTTAAAAAAAGAAAAATTGATAGCATTTTTCAATCTTGGCAATTAATAAAAACAAGTCGTGAATGCTAAGAAACCTGTGAGTGACGAGACCAGATAAGCTTTTTTGAGCTTACTTTTTTTTACAGTTTTGACAAATATCAGCAACAATAATGTTATTGATGTCTTGAACTGGTGTAAGTCCAGACCATTTGGAATGCATAGGCTTACCCATTTTGACTGAAGAATAAATATGTATCAATACACATGAACACGTCACTCAACACAACTGTATTAAACGCAAGTAATTTCATTCATTTGAAAAAAAAGATATTGCGAAATCCTTATGTAGATAATTAATAGAAGACATGTAACTTCTAAGAATTACTTTTTATGATCCAAATATATTTTTTTTACTAAATAGACGCACAATCATAACCTTACTGTCATTATTGAGGTATGTAATGGTAAATGATATGCTCGCATGATAAATAAAATCAACTCCAAGATTATTACCTAATATAGATGTGCTATACTCAAACTGTCTTAAACTATCAAACGGAAATGTTAATTAATTAAAAGCATAAGAAAGCTAAAGTGACACTGCCTTGTTGTATGCAAATGTCTAACTGGACGGTATCAGACCGATTGAACTCCAGATATCTCAGATCAGCAGGTCCTATAGACACCAAATATCTACAGATTCTACAAGACTTCATCAGACTTATTAGACCTCTAATGCGCAGATACTATAGACGTCAAGTCCTATTAACAACCCTATACAGCGATTCAACATCGAACGTAAATATCTGTCTCTCTCGCACGTTGCCAACAATGGGGGTTAGTAAACTACGGGCCTTGATAACGGCGCTAGGAATAAGAAAATAGCGGGAATGAGAGCAAAAAATAAGGAAATAGCGGGAATAAAGAGAATAACAGCGAAAATAAGTCGTACATTATGGTGCTGTTATTCAATAAGAGAAATCATGATGTTAGATATAATACCAGGTGTGGCGTTGCACATTTATTTTGATTAACCAATCAACAATGCTTCTATTACACCGCCATGTCTGTCTGCAAATTGCAATAGCTGGCGGATGTGCAGTTTAGGACACTCTTTAAGAAGTTAGCTACGAGTGTCACAGTGCTGCTAACATAGTGTACGCGAGAAATTTTAAATTACGACTCCAGTTTTAAATTTTTCTGCTGAAAAAATGTATTTTTTAAAAATGCGGTTGGAAATTGTTCCGTTGATACTTAATAGGATTTGCTTTTTTTTCTGCGCTACCGAACAAGTAAAGCTAGTGAGGGCGCAAATAATTTTTATTCCAGCAAAAAAATTCAAATTTACCACGTTTACAATTTAGACTTGTGAAGTTGGCGCCCGTAAATATTAAATATTAATATTTTGCACCCATTCAGGGCTTAAACGATTCCTCCTTACTTGCGGATTTATCCTCCACTTGAATTTTTATTTGCGGATTAATAGTTTGCGAGATATTTGCAAAATAAAAAGTCGAAAATGGGCGCGGCGCTGAAGTATAAAAAACTTTGTTGTAAGTGCTAAATTGGGTTAAAATCTAATTCTACCTGTACGATTCGATTCCTCCTCATTTGAGGATTACGTAGGTATATAAATTAATGTAATTAAATGTCACAAAGTTTGTAAATAATGAATTTAATTATAGAGTGAGAGAATCTAGTAACTTTTGTCTAGTGACTTTTGGTCCAGTGCTCCGTTCCTGTTGTTCGGTACATGTCGTTTACTCCGTACCGCGGGTTCTACAAAATATTTATCTGGAGCCGTACCATACAACTTTTTTTAGCTTCGCGGGCCTATGTTATAACATAGGCCGATGTACAGAAAAATAGTTATATGGTACGGCCCCAGAATAGAAAACTTTAGTAGGTATTAATCTATTAATTATTAGTTATAAGTTATTCAGCTTTTGGATCAATACACACACACACACACACATTTTTCGATGACCATGCAATCTAGTGTAAGCCCATTTAATAAACATTTTTTTAAATTAAGTACTTGTAAATTTATTACTGGGGCTGTGTTTACATAGGCTCCATTTGTAGTCTGTTAAGGTCACGTGATCATTTATGATAAGTGCGAGTGAGACGGTGACATCATGCTGTCTCCCTCGCACTTATGATAAATGATCACGTGACCTTAACAGACTTAATAACAGAGCCTTAGGCGAACACAGCCTGTGTCACTTTTATCCGTTTCCACTGGTCGGTAACTTGATCTTCAATTCGCCTGATTAATCATTTAAGCGCGAAATTTGAATGCTTGAGCTGTTTTCTAAAACTTGCCCAAACAAAATTATTACTCGTGTGCTTAGCTGTGGCTTGTCTTGTGATGATTATAGCTGTACTGCTACTTTTTAGTTGTGTTGTTATTTGTTTCTTGAATAACAACAAATATTAAAATTTTGCGCGTAATGAATAAATATCAGTCCACAAAGTTTGCCACAATAGATTCCAGATATTAGATTCTTAAGATGAAAAATCTGTACCTATTGACAAATAAATTTTTCCTTAAGTTTGAAGTATGCAATGTATGTGTGTGTGGATTGACCCAAAAGCTGAATAACTTATAGCTAATAATTAATAGATTAATACCTACTAAAGTTTTCTATTCTGATAAATATTTTGTAGAACCCGCGGTACGGAGTAAACGACATGTACCGAACAACAGGAACGGAGCACTGGACCAAAAGTCACTAGACAAAAGTTACTAGATTCTCTCACTCTATAATTAAATTCATTATTTACAAACTTTGTGACATTTAATTACATCAATTTATATACCTACGTAATCCTCAAATGAGGAGGAATCGAATCGTACAGGTAGAATTAGATTTTAACCCAATTTAGCACTTACAACAAAGTTTTTTATACTTCAGCGCCGCGCCCATTTTCGACTTTTTATTTTGCAAATATCTCGCAAACTATTAATCCGCAAATAAAAATTCAAGTGGAGGATAAATCCGCAAGTAAGGAGGAATCGTTTAAGCCCTGAATGGGTGCAAAATATTAATATTTAATATTTACGGGCGCCAACTTCACAAGTCTTTACAATTTTGAATTTCCCGCGCCACGCTATGTTGGCAACACTGCTGAAACTGTAGCTAACTTCTCAAAAGGTGTCCTAAACTGCACTTATGTGGCGGATCAAGCCACCAAGCAGCAAGCCGACCCGAATAGACGAAAGCAGCGGATAATCCCGCGCGTCGTCTTCGACTTGCGCCAGATGGCGCCACGTCCCGGCGAAGCAACAGCGACACGTACGCCAGCTTAACTGGCAACTCTGTACTGAGCGTCAGTTACGCCTCAGCACGCACGCTAGCAACACAATTACCTTATTATATTTATTTTAATAAAAGCCTTTTTATACGGACGTTTCATCGCCTCGTCTCCGTCATTTCCTGGCGCCTGCTCCTTCTCCACGAGCAGGCGTGATACCGCAGCATCGATTCCCATATTGGTGACCCCGACGTGATTCGTTTAATTTGCAAAGAGGGATCTCAGGACAACATCGAGGTGAATTCCGTGAAACAGTGCGTGCCGCAAGAGGAGAGCTGAACGACGCTACACACGTTCACGTCTTCCTATACGCGTTGTGCAACCATTTCCTCGAGGCAACAACGTGCGCACGGTGGCTTTCCTCTCGCACCGAGCGTACAGGAGCAAGTTTCCTCCGTTGTGATTTTTCTCTTGGAGGAAAGCAAAAAGCCTTTTCTCGTCGCGAGCCCGCGTAAAAATTTTTGGCCGCCATCTTGGTCACGGTTAGCGAGTGCGCGCGAGTGACAAAGATAGTGACATAAAAACAAGACACAAGTGCTTTTTGCCGTACATCATCGCCAGCGTACCGTTCTTTTTTGCCCTGGCTTTCAGCGACGAAGAGTACGAGGAGGCGCAGGGTAACCCTGTCACTGAGCAACAGAGCGGCCGGTCCGTCCGCGCACATAGGCGAGACGAGCTGCGGGAGCAACAGCGCCTGCAACGGTAACTGGAACGAGCCCAACAACTGTCTCCAGAAGAGGCACATAACCTCACCGTCCCAGCGAACGACACCGGGCCAGCGAACATGGTCGACCAAGCACAGCAGTAATTAAGCAGGGCACACTACACCCTGCCTCGTTTCTGGGTAAGCAACCCCGCAGCATGGTTCGTGACGGTGGAGACCGGACTCGAAGCACATGGTGTCACAGATGACAAGGCCAAGTACAGCCTCCTGCTCTCCGCCTTGGAGCCGTCCACAGTCGCAGACCTGATGGACGTGTTGTCTGATCCACCGAACGTAGATCGGTTTAAAAGCCTCAAGCAAGTGATGATTGCTCGCTTTACCGACTCTCAAGAGAAGCAGCTTGACCAACTATTTCATAGGCTGGAGCTCGGAGACAAACGTCCTTCGCAGCTGCTACGGTCGATGAAGACCTTGGCAGGCAACAAAATCACAGAGGACGCTTTGAAAGTTAAGTGGCTACACCTACTTCCTCCCCAGGTCTCCCGCACTCTCAAAGTGCTCAAAGCAGCTACGTTGGACGAGCTGAGTCAGTCAGCAGACGACCTAATGGAGACCGTTCCAGGGGTTTTCTCCCTCAGTTCTTCAACGACACCTACGTCGTTTTCTCCCAGCCTCGTCGGCTCGGCTTGCTCGTCGGTTTCTACCACCGACAACGTGCTGTTACAACAAGTGGCTGCGCTCACCGCACAAGTGAGCCAGTTGGCAGCCCTGATGGGCAGCAAGCTCAACAACAGCAAGAACAGTGACAACAACAAGGGCAACAAGAGGCGAGGGCGCTCCAGGTCCAGAGGGAGACTAATCAACAACTCAGAGTCCTCGAACAACACCAACAACGACGCAGTGGGAATCTGCTGGTACCATCACAGGTTTGGGGCGAAGGCCAAACGCTGCATTTCACCTTGTAGCTACACACAGCCCCAGGGAAACTAGGCGCTCCTCCTCTGAAGCAGACGTCAGAGGTAGGACAACCCGGCAACCAGTCCAAACGTTTGCACATACGCGACGAAGCCTCCAAGATAGAATTCCTCATCGACTCTGGCTCCGAAGTCTCCATACTGCCCAAGTCAAACTTCAAGCTGCCCAGGCAGCTGCAGAAGCTGACATTACATGCCGCAAACCACTCATCGATAGCCACCTACGGCCTGCACACTCAGATAGTGGAGCTAGGTCTCAGGAGAAGTTTCAAGTGGCCTTTCATCGTTGCCGATATCTCCTCTGCTATCATCGGTGCTGATTTTTTGGCACACTCCGGACTCTTGGTCGACATCAAGGGACAAAGGCTCATCGACCCACTCACGAACCTGGCCAAGGCTGGCTCTCTACGCACACCAGGTGTGCACAGCATCTCGGCAGTCTTAAGCCTGGCTGCGCCTGGACCTTTCTGCAAGGCCTACGATACCCTGCTCTCCAGCTTCAAGGACATAACCTCACAGCGGTTAACAGTGGCCTCTCTTCCCAGCCTACCAGTGCAGCACTGCATCCAAACCACCGGACCTCCGGTGCATGAACGTCCACGCAGGCTAGTGGGCCCACGTCTGGAGGCTGCCAAAAAGGAAATTGGGCTCCTTCTGGAACAAGGTATTGTGCGACCCTCCGCCAGCCAGTGGGCCAGTCCCATTCACCTGGTGCCCAAGCCAAACGGAAGCTGGCGCGTCACCGGCGACTACCGCCGCCTCAACGCTGCCACGATTCCAGATCGTTATCCTCTTCCTATAATAGAGGACCTTCTCCAGGAGGCACGCGGCAAAGTTTTCTCAGTGGTAGACCTGCACAAGGCCTTCTACCAAATCGCCATTACAGAGGAGGACATCCCGAAGACAGCTATCACTACACCCTTCGGGTTGTTCGAGTTTACAAGGACGTCACTGGGTCAACGCAACTCCGCCCAATCACTCCAACGTACTGTAGACCACCTGCTGCGTGATCTACCATTTGTACGAGCCTACCTCGACGACTTCCTCGTGTTCTCGCCTGACCATGTCACACATCTTCAACACCTGCAGAAGCTATTCGAGGTTCTGCGAAAAGCCAACCTCCACGTCAACCCAGAGAAGTGCACCCTAGGCCAAGACCAGGTCACATTTCTGGGCTACTCAATCAGCGCAGCCGGTTTCACTCCTCCTCCTGCCAAGGTGAAAGCAATGCAGGACTTTCCCAAGCCGGAGTTCCCTCCCCAGCTGCGTCGCTACCTGGGGATGGTAAACTATTATCAAAGGTGCATACCCAGGGCAGCGTCTGTCCTGGCTCCACTCAACGACCTGCTCCAGAACCTACCGGTGAATGCTAAGAAGGTCCAGCTTAAATGGACTCCAGAAGCAGACACAGCCTTCACCCAGTCCAAGGCAGCCATAGCAGCAGCAGCCACATCAACGTTCCTGCGTCCGGAGGCAGCTCTGGCTCTAAGAGCCGACGCATCCGGTACGGCCATCGGAGCATCTCTAGAGCAACGTCTGCCAGCAGGAGAGTGGATGCCTCTTGGTTTTTTCTCTAGGAAGCTGTCCGCGACGGAGCAGTGCTACAGCACTTACGATCGGGATCTGCTGGCCGTCTACTGTGCAATCAATCACTTCCAAAGGTTTCTCGAGGGGAGGTCATTCACCACCTACACCGACCAGCGCCCTCTCACCTTCGCAGCTTTGCAGCCATCGGACAAGGCCTCTCCCAGACAGGCTCGCCAGTTGGATTTCATCCTTCAGTACTGCACTCATCTCCAGCACATCAAAGGTGAGGAGAACGTCGTGGCTGATGCTCTCTCCAGGGTAGATACCATCACGATGCCTACTCGTCTGGATGCGAGTGTGATCTCCGCAGCACAAGCAGGGGACGAGGAACTACAGAACCTGCTCTCCAATCCGCACTTCACCTTGCAACAAATCACCATCGATGGTCATCAGCTCTACGTGGACGCCTCTCTGGAACACATCAGGCCCTACATGCCAGTACTTCTCCGTCGTAGGGCCTTCGAGGTCATCCATAACCTCTCTCACCCAAGTGTCAGAGCCACGATGAAGGCAGCTGCCTACAAGTTCTACTGGCCCAGCATGAGAAAGGAGGTCTCCCAGTGGGCACAGCAATGCACAGCTTGTCAAAAAGCTAAAGTGCACTTACATAATAGAGCAGCCTTGGACTCCTTCGACGCACCCACAGCTCGCTTCGACCATGTCCACCTGGACCTTGTCAAGCTACCAAGCTCACAAGGGTTCCAGTACTGCCTGACCCTCATCGACAGATTTACTAGATGGCCCGTGGCCATCCCTATCGTCGATCAGCAAGCATCTACAGTGGCCAGAGCTTTCATCGAAGGCTAGATCGCACATTATGGCACTCCCCTGACCATCACCACCGATCAGGGGGCCCAGTTTGAGTCAGCGCTCTTTGCTGCTCTCTCGAAGTATCTCGGGACACACCGGACAAGGACAGCTCCATACCATCCTCAGTCTAACGGCCTCATCGAGCGCTTCCACAGAGCTCTAAAGGCAGCACTCATGTGCTCGCCTGAAACACGTTGGCCGACGATGCTACCTCTGGTACTCCTAGGCCTACGTATAGCATTCAAAGAAGACCTCCAGGCCTCCCCAGCAGAAATGCTTTATAGGACGACACTCAGGATTCCTGGAGAGTTTTTCGTCACCACCAGCCACCCAGGAGCATGCCCGACGACTTTCAACGAGCAGCTCCGAAGCCACACACAGGCCATAAAACCCGTGCCAACTGCTCGACACACAGCTGATCTGAAGCCTTTCTTCCATAAGGACCTCAGAACCAGCTCTCAAGTATTCAGGCGCATCGACACTGTCAGACGCACCCTGGACCTACCGTACTCAGGCCCGTACCAAGTCATCAAACGCCTGGACGACAAGAATTATGTCATAGACATAAATGGCAAACCGACCACAGTTTCGACAGACGCTCTCAAGCCTGCACACCTGGAATCGGTACCGTCGTCAACAACTAAACAGCAGCAGCAGCAGCAAAAGACCATCCCTGCAAAATCATCTTCACCGCCGCATCAGTGAGCATTACCCTCCACCAACCCTCCAGCGACAGCTCGCCAGCCCAGCTCATCAAAGGATCCATCGTTCCACTTGCCTGGGACAAGTGGCACTAGAGGGGGGGTGAATGTGGCGGATCAAGCCACCAAGCAGCAAGCCGACCCGAATAGACGAAAGCAGCGGATAATCCCGCGCGTCGTCTTCGACTTGCGCCAGACGGCGCCACGTTCCGGCGAAGCAACATTCTCCATTGTCACAAAAAATTGGAGTGATTTATTCTTTGGTCGATCGTGCAATTAAATTGTCAGACACTTGTTATCACAATAACAACCTAAAAAAGGTATATGAAATTTTGAAAGAAAACAATTACCCACCCGATTTCATAAAAAAACACGCAGAGAAAAGAAAAAGAATTTTAATAATAAAAATTATAATAATAATAAAAATGATAATAATAATAATTCAAATAAAAAATTAAATGATGATAACAAAAACTATATTGTTTTACCGTATATAAAAAATTGTGATAGTAACTTCAAAAGTTTATTAAATAAAGTAAGTTATAAAACCATTTTTAAATCTGTAAATAAACAAAAATTCTTAAACCAATTGGGAAAAGACTCAATTAAAAATAAGGATAAAGTTTGTTCAGTCTATTGTATTAAATGTAAAAATTGTGATAAATGTTATGTTGGTCAATCTAGTCAAGTCGTATCAAAAAGAATAAATGAACATAAGAGAGATGTGAAAAGTAAAAAGAACGAATCAGCTATTTTCAATCATGTACAGGACAGTGGCCACTCATTTGATTTTGATAATTTTAAAGTCATAGACAATGAACCAAATTTTTATAAGCGTTTAATATCAGAAATGGTTTTTATAAAAAAATATAATACAGTTCACAAAGTTACTGATACACAAAGTTTAAGCTCAGTTTTTGAATTTTATATAAACAAATACTTATAACAATTTTCATTTTGATAATTCATAATAATTTCTATTCATCAATCTCTATTTTTCAGTTAGTGGCCATTTTCCTTGATATTGAGTTTGATTCTTAAAAGTAAAAATAAACTCAGTTTCATAAATTACCGCTGATTTTGTACTACACCAGGTTCACCACTGTTGTAGTACTACACACACATGTTCTCACTTAGCTTTAAAAAGAATTCCTATATATAGTACTATATCGCAGTTGAGTAGAATAAACATCTTACATTGACGACACTCTGCGATTATTGTTTAATATTGTAAGTAAAGATAAAACTTATATACATTGTTAGTGCGTTTTCTGTTGTGTACATCTTTATATTCATATTTATATTACCATTGCTGTATATTAATTTTTAGTGACTTGATAAGGACTACCTTGGAGTAGTCGAAACGTCGTTTTTCAAATAAAGTCAATTTGAACAGCATAGCCCTTAGTACTTGTCATTATTTATTGTATTATTAGCTGTTCTTGGAATCAAATAATAACTTTCAAGAAAGCCATATGGCATTACACATGGTTTTACATATGGCATTACATAAAGGGTGGTGATGCCATTGACATCAATCTATAGCCGAGTTGGGTCCCTGGCATTTTATCAGACTGCCGAGTTGGGTCCCAGTCATTAAATGGACCTCTGTCTTATTAGTTTTTAATTGAGCGAGCTTATAAACACTAAAATTACTCCATCACACTTTGTCCACCCCTCAAATGTTGATGTTTGTGTTGAACACAACTTATCTAGGCGTCGGATTTTAATATTTATTTTGAATAAATACCCATGCATATATGTGATAAATATACGAATAGAGGAGATTTCGTAGAATTTTAGGTACGAATGTTTGCTATTTATATTGTTAGTTTTGAAACTTCATTGTCAGTTGTCGACTTGGTCTTTACACTTTGCTTGCGACAGAATGATATAATATAATGCTTAAGTTTTGTGTCAGTGAAAAAAATAAAACGTCACTAAAATTAGAAAATTTTACATATTGATTCTATAAAAATTTAAAAGATGATATTGAACGATGGAAGTGTTGAGTATCGTCCTGTAATAGTTACTTAACAATTACGTCTCAAAAAATCGTACAAAATCCTACGGTACATAATCATGCACATATCAACGAAGCCACGATGAACAGGCGGCTTATCAGTAACTTTCTAAAACAAACAGCAGTTGACGAAATTTCTACTTGCATATCAAAATTGATGTGTCTTTTAAAACATAGTGACGTACCAACAATAACGGTTCAAGATACTGCCATGATTAGAAAGAATATCGGAGTTGCCAAGCATGGTACATTTTCAAAATGACTGAAATCTATTTTAGAGTTCCACGGGTTTTTAGACAACTTACCAATCAATAAGAAAAATGATTACGTATTGGAAAATTATATTTCGCTCGATTCACTTATGTCCCCGACACTTTGGGCACGATTTTCATCCTCAATATGCCGAGCAACTAATGGATGTGAGGCATTACATTCAAAATTCAACAGCCAATTTTACACTCTAAAGCCAAATGTATTCATCTTTATTTAAGCTTTCAAAACTGTTCAAACAGAAGTTATTGTAACAATGCGAAGCACAAAAAACTCAAAAGTTACTCTAAATAAACAAATTTTTGAAAACGAAAATCTAATACTTTCAATATGTTTCGATAACTCGACTGCAATCAGGATGTTTCAAAATAATTTTTACCTATACCATAACAGTAAATGAAAAAACGATTTATGACGGGTGTTACAAAAACATTTTTATAATTCATAACGAAATTTGCAAATACACAACATATTTTTTAACACGCCAGTATATTTTACTATACTGCCAGTCCAAAGCCTGGATAAAATATGACGGGAAAAAGTTGTGTTTATAAACTAGATCAATTAAATACGAATAAATCAGAGGTCCATTTAATGGTTGGGACCTAATTCAGCAGTCTGATAAGATATCCGAGACCCAACTCAGCAGTCTGACAAAATGCCCGGGACCCAATTCGGCATTTTTCTTATCTTGGGACCCAATTCGGCATCAGCCCTTTTAATTTTTAGTATGATTCCAGTTAAGCAAGCGCTGACGATGGGTTATTCATAATTGTATTGAAATTTATTGTTTCTATATATTTTATCACAGCATAAGCGTATATGCCTGCACTGTCTAGTTGTAAGTTTTTGTAGCATGTTAAAATTCTCTTTCTACATATTTTCTGAAAAGGTAATTGAAGATTTGTAACTTTGCAGGATTATGATTTTCAATTATTATGACATTTTAATGGGATACAACATAAGTTATATGAACATGCGATATTTTTAATTGCTCTCATGAAATATAATTATCTAACTTACAAACAGATTTGCGAAAAAAGCAAGAAAAGTGTTTGTAAAATATAATAATGTTTTTTTAACAACCAGATTTTAATTAAAATTATAAAACCTGATCTGTTCCATCCATCAACAGTCACAAATTTACTTTTTTATTTTAATTGCAGTGGATTCATCATTGTCCTTAAGGGGATCATAAAGGTAAAATTTACCATAGTAATTTACTTCACCATTTTCTGTCAGTAACTTCTATGTTTTTGGTTATTTAGTAAAGAGCAGATTTATAATAAGCAAAGCCCAAAATTATATGCCCCAGATACCATCATTATTTGTTATTATACTAAGTTTGGAATGAACTTGTGAGTGCCATAAAAATTATTTTTCCGCCTTCTAACCTCAAAATAGCACCTTCGCAGCTTGATTTTGGGTTCTCAGGCGGAAAAATAGTATACGAAACTCGTTCGAAAAGGCTTCTTTACGAACCTCGTTACGGCCCTCGCCTTCAACTCGTGCCATAAACCTCTCGGTTCGTAAATCGAAGCCTTTGCAAACTCGTACGTAATAATACTATAACTGAATTTTTTTTTGTTTCGGTGCAAACATTTTTCAAGTTGTCATTCACGAGTTCACTGTAAACTTTGTATAGTTATAGATAATAATAGTATCTAGGGCATATTTAATTCCTTCATATTAAATTTATGTATTGTTGCACTGATTGTAAAAATCATTAAATTTTCAATTAAAACTGAGTAATTGCGATAACGTTCACATAATTGTTAAAAGAGTCTTACACCACCTTGACAAATAAAAAATCAAGCATTTAAATGAGGTTCACAATCTCATATTAAGACTCCCAGTCTGCTTTGTAATTTTTCATGCCACATAGCAAAAAAGTTAACATATTAAATATTTTTTCCGTTGACTTCGTCTGTACTACTTTTTTTGAGGCAAAACAATTACATTCCCTTAAAGCAGGAAGGACGTCGTTATCAACTTCTACTTTATTTGTCTACGTATCACTTAGGCTAAAGTAAACGATCGTAAACTTGGACATCTCCTGAAATCAATATTTTAGGCGCAGAAAATGCTAACAAGGAATAAGTGACTCTCATTTTTATAGACCTAAGTAAGAAATATCATCAGTTTCCCTCGCTCCTATATTATGTTGTTAAATGTGCCAAAAACAGATTGTCCAAAACAACTTATTAAATACTACTAAGTAGCAGTGGAATTAATGATCTTGCTCATCCATTAATTAATTTAATAACCATACATAAAAAAAAAAAACAGTCAAGCTACTCATCACTGGCGCTTGTTTGCTCAAAACCAAATTTATTTTCTATAAAAAAACAAATGTATAGCTATGCTACTCATCACCGGTACTTGCTCACCTGAAAATTAATTTATTTTCCATAAAAACTAATCTATAGTTGGGCTACTTATCGCCGGCTCTTTCTTGCCCAAAGATAAATTCATTTTCTATCAAAACCGAATTTATAGTTTGACTACTCGTCACCAGTACTTGCTGGCTTATAAAATTCCTTTATTTATCCTAATAATGAGAGAAATATAAGCTATTCATCGCCGGTACTTGCTCGCCTGAAAATAAAATTATTTTCCATAGAAACTCTTCTACAGTAAGGCTACTTGTCGCCTGCATTTGCTCGTCTGAAAATCAATTTGTTTTCTATAAAAAATAATCTACACCTGGGCTACTCATAGCCGGTGCTTGCTCGCCTGAAAATTAACTTACTTTCTATAAGAAACTGATACACAGTTAAGCCACTCATTGCCAGTACTGGCTCACCTGAAAGTTAATTTATTTTCTATAAAAACTAAACTATAGTTGGGCTATTTATAGCCAGTGCTTGTTCGCTCAAATATAATTTTATTTCCTTTAAAAAAATAATACGTTGTTGGGCTACTCGTTGTCAGTAATCGGTCATCTAAAAATGAATTCATTCACCTTAAAAATACTAATCCGCAGTTAGGCTACATATCGCCAGCGCTTGATCGCTTAAAAATTCATTTACTTTCTATAAGAAACTGACAAACAGTTAAGCTACTCATCGGAAGGTCTTGCTTGCTTGGAAAATTAATTAATTTATTATACATAAAAAAAAAATTAAGCTACTCATCGCCGACGCTCGATCACCTTAAAACTAATTTACTTGCTGTAAGAAACTGACATATAGGAAAGCTACTCATTGCCAGTACTTACTCGCCTGAAAATTAATTTTTTTCCTTTTAAAACTAATCTATAATTAAGCTACTCATCGCCAGCACTTGTCACCTAAAAATGTATTTATTCACTACAAAAAATATTAATACGAAGTTAAGCTACTCATTGCCAGCACTTGCTTGCTCAAGATTTGATTTAATTATAATACATTAAAAGAACTAAAAAATGTTTGCGCTTCTCTTCGCCGTCACTTGCTGGCCCAAGAATTTAACACCAGCATCTGTTTGTCTGAGAATTAATTTAATTAAATTCCAATGAGAACTAAAAATAAGGTGGGCTTCTTATCGCCAGTACTTTCTCGCCGAGAAATTGATTTAATTATTGTAAAGCTAAAAGGCAGTGGAGCTTTCCATTAGCAGGGTTTGTTTGTCTAAAAATTAATTTACTTACTATTAAAAATTAGGAACACAATCAATTGATCAACATTTTGTAATAGATTTTAGAATAAAAAGATCATCAGCACAGCGTTTAGTCCTACTATACTTAAACTATTTTTATAATAACTTATATTTTTACTGTTAACTTCTACTACTACTCCTACAGCTAAATCTCTTGATAGAACTCAAACTACATTTGCTGATGAATAAGCAGAAAGTTTCAAACGCCGGTAACCTGCAAAAAAAACCAACACCAAAATTACAACCGCATGACGAATAGTCCAGCTATATAGAATGTGTTAATAAAAATACTACAAACATTTTTTCAAATAATTTGAAATACTTATAACTACAATTTTACTTGATCGTTATTAAATTTAAATTACATTCATATATAATTAAGTAATTAAATTTTTTTTTAAGTTGTACATCAATTTTTTAAATAATAAATACAATTATGCTCAGGTCAACTGTTACTTTTACAACTGCTTTTAATACTACTACTATTACTGCTGTTAGTGTGGCAAGTACTCAAACAATGTTTGCCGCTGTATTAACAAAAAGTGTTGAACGCCTGTAAGCTGCAGAAAGAACCTACACCTAAAATACAACCGCAAAACGAATAGTACAGCTATGTAGAATGTTTTAATGAATATACTACAAACATTTTTCTAAATAATTTGAAATACTTATAACTACGATTTTTCTTGATCGTTATAAAATTTAAACTAGATTTGTGTTTAATTAAATAATTAATTTTTCTTATAAAAGTGTACATCAATTTCTTAAATAATAAATACAACTACGCTCAGGTCAACTGTTACTTTAACAACTGCAATTACTACTACTACTACGGCTGTTAGTGTAACAAGTACTCAAACTGTATTTGCTGCTCTATGGCTAGAAAATGTGTTACTCTAGTAAACTGCAGATAATACTGACACCTTAAATATAAGTGCATAATAAGTGGTGCAGCTATTTGTACGTCAATTAATCCTATTAAAAAAAAAAAAAAAAATTACGATTGCTTATGCTTAATAATACATCTTATGAAATCAATTAACTGTAACTTACCTGTAGACATTATTTAAAATATAATGACCTACTGAAATTATAGTTGAATTTTTTTGTATTCAAAGTACTTTGTTTTGAACATTGCATTATGATTTAAGAACTTTGGTTCCAGATATTTTACGTATTTTGTTGGAGATACTATAAATATCCGTTATAACAATTTTGAATACTTGTAACTACGATTTTTTATAATGATTATTATATTTGAATTATAATTGTGTTCAAATATTTGAACAACCTTTTTTTTATAACAGTGTGTTTTAATTTTTCAAATAATAACTTGTCCAGGTCTTCTGCTATTTCTACCTTCTATTGCTACTACAACTACTGATCTTTCCTTATTACTACTAGTTCTGCTTTAACTACTATTTCTGTAATTGCAACAACTAGTACAAGAATTACATTGGCTTCTGTACGAGCATTAAGTGTGTTTAGCCGGTAAGCTGCAGAAATACCCGACATATAAATTTTAACCGCAGCATGTCACAGCTATTCGCGCAGTGTTTATTTCTACTGTATGTCCATTATTTATGTTATAAATTATACTTCTATTGCTACTTACTACCTCTACTACTGCTGTAAATGCAACTATTACTTAAACTAAAATTTGCTGCTGAATAAGCAAAAAATGTTAAACGCCAGTAAGCTGCAGAAAAAACTGGCACCTAAAATATAACCGCAGCATGAAAATCACAGCTATGTGCAGCGATTAATTCTATTATACTTAAACCATTTCTGTAATAACTAATATTTGTACTGTGACATCTACTACTACTAACTACTTCCACTACTGCCGTATCTGTAACTAGTACTTAAACTACACTTGTTGCTGCTGAATAAGCAGAAAGTGTTTAAGAAAGGTAAGCTGCAGAAAATACTGACACCTACAATATAAACGCATGACGAGTAGTACAACTATTTTAATGTTGTTTAATACTATACCAAAAAAAAATAATCTACTGCTACTACTACGTACGCTGAATAATGAATCTTATTAATTTGAATCACAGTTACTTACCTGTAAAAATTGTTTGATATATATTGATCAAATATAAGTGTAGTTACAATTTGTAGTATTCATAATACTTTGTTTCAAATATTGTATTTGACATGAAGTGATTAGATTTAAAAACTTTTGTTTTGTATTTTTCAAATGTTGAAACGAAAATATTTTAAATTTTCGTTAGAATAATTTGAGATACTTGCTACTACTGTATAATAGTTAGCTTATTTTAAATACAATTGTATTTAGTTACTTTAGTTATAATGTTCTTTGTTATGCAACTTTGTCTTTATTATTCAAATTATAAATAAATCTTTGCCCACATCTTTTGCTACTTCTACTACTACTACTGCGACAAATCGTTCTACTACTACTGTTACTACTACTACTCCTACTTTTACAACTATTTCTGTAATTGCAACTCTAAAACTTTATTTGCTTCTGTACAAGCATAAAGTTTGTCATGCCAGTAAGATGCAGAAATACCCGACATATCAATTATAACCGCAGCATAAGTATCACAGCTATTTGCACAGTGTTTATTTCTACTGTACGTCAACTATTTTTATTATAAATTTTCTTCTACCACTAATTTTACTGCCTAATACTTGTACTACTACTTTTACTACTTACTCTGCAACCGAACTATATAGTACTTAAACTATATTTTCTGCTAAATCAGCGGAAAGTGCTTAACGCTGGTGACTTGCAACTGACACCTAAAATATTACCACATAAGTAGTACAGATTTTCGTACAACAGTAAGTACTATAAAAAAAGTAAAATCTACCACTTCTGTTACGTTTTTGTGTCTAACATACTTTATATAAAATATCGTATTAGGATAAAAAAACTTTTGTTTTTTATGGTTAATATTTTTTAATAGAAATACTACAAACATTTGTTGAAATTATTTCAAATACTTATAACTACGATGTTACACAATCATTTGTTTATTTAAATCATTTTGTATTTAATTAAATAAACGACAATTTTTTATTTAAAATAGTATTTTAATTTCTTAAATTACAAATAAAACTGTATCTTACTAGGTCTACTGCTACTAAGTACTTCTACTGCTGCTATTACTGTAACTGGTACTTCAACTGTATTTGCTACTGTATCAGCAGAAAATAAGTTAGCGTGGTGAGCCGCAGAAAAAACTGACGACTCAAATGTACCTCCATGATGAATAGTACAGCTATTTGTGCGTCGTTTAGTACTATAAAAAAAAAAAATTATTATTTCTACGTACACTAATTAATGAATCTTATATTTTTAAATAACAGTTACCTACCAGTATATAGCCATTATTTAAAATATATCAACTAAATATACTTCTATTTTTTTTTTTTATTGAAATTACTTTACTGGTTATATTGTATTATGATATAAAAACTTTTGTGTTGTATAGTTAAGATATTTTAATAAAAATAGGATAAATATTTGTCACAATAATTTGAAATACTTACGTAACATCGAAGTTACATATAACTATGATGTGAGATAATTGTTTTTATTTTTTTATTTTTATTATAATTATATTTGAATAAATAAACAATTTTTTTTTATAAAAGTTTCTTTTAATCTTCTGTGTATTTCAAAACAACTGTGCCCAGGTTTACTGCTACTAACTACTACTACTACCACTGCTATAACTGCAACTTGTACTCAAATTATATTTGCTGCTGAATGAGCAGAAAGGGTTTAACGGCGGTAAGCTGCAGAAAATACTGACACCTATAATATGAACGCATGATGAGTAGTACAGCTATTTGTACGTCTTTTATAACTATAGAAGAAAAAATCCACCAATACTACTACTGTTACTACTTTTTCTGTATTATGAATTACAGTTATTTAAATTACACGCACTTACTGTATGGTTACAATAGTAGGGCTATTATAATACACAATTTTTTCGTTTACTAATTCTTTGATTTAGTTTTTTGAAATATTATTCTTATAATTTGAAAATTCAAGACCACAAAACAAGAAGTTAAAAATGGCATTGGATTCCTTGTTACAATTAGTTTTTTAGTAACCAGTATTATTTTTATTTTTATTACATTATAATCATTTCTATCATTTCTACTATCATAATTACTATTATAGTTATTTAATATATTTATTATTATTACTATTATTTTTATTTTTATTGATATTATCAGTATTATTACTGTTGTTGTTATTCTTGTTATTTTTTGTTATTATTGTTATTATTATTATCATTGTTATTTAATTTTCATCATTGTTGTTATTATTACTATTATTATTATTATAGGTATTCTTAATGTTTTTATTATTATTGGCATTATTAATGTTTCTATTATTGTTATTTATATTATTATTATTAATGATATTATTTTTATCATAGACGTTTACTCATTTTTGTACTGAAATAGCAAGTTTAAAAATGACAAAACTATTTTTTATTATTCATAAAAATTCGAATTTAATTATGTGTTTTTAACGACACATTAGGTGTGTACACATCATATTTTAATATAACTTGCAACGGCTTTACTATCACTTAATTGTTTTTTTTTTTGTTCCAAAACTGTAATTTAAATTATGGCGCTTTAGGACGGGAACGGTTGGGACTTGGGAACTGGAATCGGAGATGCAAGGTGCTACCAACTTAAACCTTGTATCCTCGGAAAAAATATTCTGTCTCCGAGCGCTGGCTGTGATGTCGGATGGTATACTGACGGCTCCCTTCCTTTCCGACCGCGAATCGAGCTCCGACGTCATCAGGATGGGTCCAAAAGGTGTAGGTGACAAGCCCAACGTACAGCACGAGAGGAAGATGATCAAGCATGAACGTGTATTGTTTTTTTTTATTTTCTTCTTCCATTCATTGTTTTAGGAGTCTCAGCGTAATCGTTGTTTTTTTTTTTTTTTTTTGTTCTTCTTAAGAGCGGGCGTATCGAGTTGATGGAGAGAAAATTTCATTGGAAAAAGCGGATCGCGTATCTCATTTAACTGCGACCAACGTTGGCTAACTCGACGCAGTACCTTGCCAAAGAATTCAGCCAGCTTATGAATTTAAGTTTAAGATTGTTAGGATAGTATGTAAATAGGTTTCAATAGTAACAAAACTTTAAATTCAATTTACGTATATTTGATTGTAGCTTCGAAAAAAAATACACAAGAATTTCATGGTTATTGATTTTTTTTTCCAATATTTCATATCCATCTTTATTTGAATAAGAGCAAATATTTTCGGAAATATAATTTCCCTTCACTTTTGGTTGAGATGCCTCAACGTGCTTTTCTAAAAGAGGTTTTCGGCTATTTTGATCTTCCTCCTCCTCCTTCTTACTGAGGCTCTCATATTTTGGTTTGCGAAAGATCGGACCCATGTTGTTGATGTTGCCCGATCTATCGTCACAGGATAACTGCATTCATGAAGCAATACGCAAATTCTCATCAGCTTATAAGACGGCGCTAATTTCTTTGTACTACCACACGGCAAGATGTACTTTAATTTTTTGATCTTAAATTTTATGCTTACTTTACTCTTTTTTTTTTTCCTACACACAGTCATCGTTTTTGACACCAACATTTGTATCAGTTTCAGAGTCACTATCAGTATCAGTATCAGTATCATTAGCATTAATTCCATCAACAGTATCCCAACTGGGAAGCGTTTTAGAAAATTTCTTCTTATAACTATTAAGCGCGTCTAAAAAACATTCTGAGTCTGGTTCAATGCTACTTTCCACCAAAGAGCAAAGCCACAATTGTATTTGATGAGCTTTACTAAGTGCGCAATATTGCTTTCTACGTAGACTTTTTTGTACATCATGAGTACTAAACATTAACACCTTTGTTGAATATCCCATATTAAGAATGTGACATGATGGCACCATATACTGCTGAATGTTTATCACAGTACACCCTATGGTCAATTCCAAATAAGTGACTGTATTATCTTCATAGATGTAAATTCGATGAAACGAAAAAAATTTTAATAGTTACATTTTCTTGTTTCTTCGTTTATTGTTTAAAAATACTTTAACCCCCAACTTTTAGTGTTATTGTACGGACAATATCACCTTAATAGGCTGATATACCTTACTAAAATAAAATTTATTGAATCAATTCTGTTAATTAAAATTCGCTAGAAATTTATAGCTGTAAACAGCTACTTTTTATAGTTGTTATTTGTACATGATTATAGCTACTTTGTAGTTAATTATAGCTATTATTGTAGCTGATTATAGCTGTAAATACAGCTATAATTTATAGTTCAAAAAATAGCTAATAATTTTTGATTGAGTTCTTAAAGCCCTGCATGTCCACCATGTTCTCCATCATGATAAAGACTAACTTCACGGCTAGTTTTTTTTTTTTTTTAATTTCATATACGTGCTTAATCAAGTTTTCTCACGTCACCACTAATGGGATTGTACTCTTCGATGCGATCGTGTAGAAAGAGACAGTAAGCAGATACATTTTCCGGAAAATTCTCTCGTGCTTCAAACTCCAAGCGCACGTCCACTGGCGCGCTCTTCAAAGCTTCATTTAGCTTCGAGCAGTCAATTACAATGAGAGGCATGTGTGTGATAAAATCTTTTTTATTCAGCATAGGTTCTGGTTCTTTCCCGTAATAGGCGGCTTGAAAATTCTTATACATGTCATATAATGTTGAAAACTGATTTTAATTAATATCAAGATTAAGATTTTCATGAGGATAGTACTGTGAGTTTAAGACAAGTTTTACTTTGCTTATATATTACAGTGATCAAAGAGACTGGCATTAGAAGCAAGATCATTTGAACTCGCCGGTATAGGGCTAATGGAGCTCTCTGATTGGTCAGAGGAGGTCTGTGTTGACTACATTGCAAACTAATAAAACGTATCACCTATCACACAGTACACGGACTTGTGTTAAAGTAATACTCAAGCACTTATAGTGCTTGGAGTACAAATTTTGTCTTTAGTTTTTCACGTAGGATTGTACCACTTGAGACGTTGATTTAATTCGTGGTATAAAAAACACAGAACCTTTCAAGTATCTATCGAGGTGCTGTGTTCCTATAGGTATCAAGCACATATATCACGAATATTGCCTTCTGCAGTGCTCAACCAATAGTTCTCGTTTTTCCCTTTGTGGCGCTGCTTCAAAATTGTGCACTTCAGTGTTGGCTAAGGAGAACATGATTTTGCATTTTTATCACTAGGACCTTTATACAGCTACAGATCCTAGTGAGAAAAATGCAAAAGCTGAATAGAAGGGGGGAGGAGGCCAGTGGTTCTCCCCAAATGTGACTGGCAAACTTGTGGGAAATTCAAATTGGCAATATGGTGCAAGATGCAAATACCCAGATAACTTGACACAATTACATGCACAATAACCCTTAATAAGCTAATTCCAAGCTATTCAACCCAATAACCCAATGGGCCAATATGCAGCCTTATGAGTTTGAATAAATAATAAATTTTATTAATTAACAAAGCAAGCGCCAATCCCCTCACTACCCAAGGCACTTACTGGTTGCTTTACTTATTTATGATTAATTAAAGAATACCGCAAGAGCCTATCCCCACACAACCGGGAGAGCTTACTGGTCGCTTACTAAATTTACTATAAATACAATAATATCGCAAGCGCCTATCCCCACACAACCAGGGGAGCTTACTGGTCGCTTACTAAAATTACTATAAATAAAATAATAACGCAATCGCCTATCGCCCCACACAACCAGGGAAGCTTACTGGTCCCTGACTTAAATTACTATAAATAAAATTATAATGCAAGCACTTATTACCATATGACCCGGGGCGCATACTGGTTGCTTTGATTATTTACAATAAAAAGAGTAATGTGAACACTAATCCCCACATGACCCGAGGGGCTTGCATTATTCAATTAATTTTAAATAATTATAGTGACCAGTAACCACCATGCATTATTATTGTATTTATAGAAATTTCAGTAAGCGACCAGTGAGCTCCCCCAGTCGTGTAGGGATAGGCGCTTGCGTTATTATTTTATTTATAGTAATTTCAGTAAGCGACCAGTAAGCTCCCATGGTTGTGTGGGGATAGGCACTTGCGATATTATTGTATTTATAGTAAATTAAGTAAGCGACCAGAAAGCTCCCCCGGTTGTGTAGGGAAAGGTGCATGTGGTATTATTTTATTAATCATAAATAATTAAAACAACCAGTAAGTGCCTTGGGTAGTTAGGGGATAGGCGCTTGCGATATTATTGTATACATAGTAATTTTAGTAAGCGACCAGTAAGCTCCCATGGTTGTGTGGGGATAGACACTTGCGTTATTATTTTATTTACAGTAATTTAAGTAAGCTCCCCCGGTTGTGTGGGGATAGACGCTTGCGTTATTATTTTATTTATAGTAATTTTGAGTAAGCGACCAGTAAGCTCCCCCGGTTGTGTGGGGATAGGTGCTTGTGGTATTATTTTATTAATCATAAATGATTAAAGCAACCAGTAAGTGCCCTCGGTTGTGTGGGGATAGGCGCTTGCGTTATTATTTTATTTATAGTACATTAAGTAAGCGACCAGTAAGTGTCCCTGGTTGTGTGGGGATAGGCGCTTGCGTTATTTTTTTATTTGTAGTAATTTCAGTAAGCGACCAATAAGCTCCCTCGGTTGTGTGGGGATAGGCGCTTGCGTTATTATTTTATTTATAGTAATTTCAGTAAGCGACTAGTAAGTGCCCCTGGTTGTGTGGGGATAGGCGCTTGCGATATTATTGTATTTATAGTAAATTAAGTAAGCGACCAGTAAGCTCCCCTGGTTGTGTGGGGATAGGCGCTTGCGTTTTTATTTTATTTATAGTAATTTGAGGGAGCGGCGAGTAAGCTCCCCCGGTTGTGTGGGGATTGGCGCGCGCTTGCGGTATTATTTTATTAATCATAAATAATTCAAGCAACCAGTAAGTGCCCCTAGTTGTGTGGGGATAGGCGCTTGCGGTATTATTTTATTAATCATAAATAAGTAAAGCAACCAGTAAGTGCCTTAAGTAGTGAGGAGATTGGCGCTTGCTTTGTTAATTAATAAGTTTTATTATTTATTTAATTTCATGAGGCTGCTTATTGTCCCATTGGGTTATTGGGTCAAATAGCTTGGGATTAGTTCATCAAGTTATTGTGCATGTAATTGTGTCGAGTTATCTGGGTATTTGCGTCTTGCACCATATTGTCAATTTGAATTTCTCACAAGTTTCCCAGTCACATTTGGGGAAAACAACTGGCCTCCTCCCCCCTTCTATTAAGCTTCTGCATTTTTCTCACTAGGATATGTAGCTATATATAGGTCCTAGTGATAAAAATGCAAAATCATATCCTCCTTACCCAACACTGGTGCACGTAGCGAATTAACACTTCAAAATAAGAATGATCATTGATAATAGATTTTTTCTCTTTAATGTCTATCCAACTATCATTTTCAAGCGTTAAACTCTGACAGGAAGAGAAAGATATCCATCCTCTCATTAAAGTTTTCAATCCAACATTTTTACTCCTATCAATTTCCATACCATTTAGTTCATATTGTATTCCTTTAAATAGATGGCAGATGGCGTTATTAACTAGTTTTGTTTTCTCAAGAGATTCATCATCTCCAGTTGTTAAACGTCTAGAAATACGTAAGGAACTTTGAGAGGGTAAGAGACATAAATCTTGATGTTGAATTAAGATATAAATTTCATTACTGCTATTAAATGCTGATGCAATGTGGGGTCGATGTGCATGAATTTCGTAGTGCGCAACCGACTCATCAAACACGACACCTGACTAAATCCCAAAAATCTCTTCCATCACGACTTTTTCTCGTTCGTAGGCAGCAAAAAAAGCACAAGTTATTTGCCACTAAGACCTCTTACTTTTAGGCCTAAGTTTTGAAGAACTGCACGTTGTGACGTGTTAACGCTTTGGGCGTTCGTTGACGATTGATCCGTCTCATCCATTTTGGTTTATTCTTATAGCTTCGTCCAATTTTGTTGTCTTGTGGATGACTATTCGTCCTCAACCTCGTTAATTTGTTCTCACAGCCTTGTCCAACTTTACTATTGTTGTACACGATGCTCATTTAAGTTGAGTTGTTTCAAGTGTAGTCTTGTATTTATAACTTCTCCACGAAAATTAATTAAGTTACCTTCCTGATGAACAATGCGCACTTGAAGATTATCTATAATTTTAACAGCAACGGGTAAATAAATGATTTGCGATGGAACTTCGACAATCTTGTATCCCGGTGGTACAGCAGGGAAAAACTCGTGGATGGTATGAACATTTTCTCCTTTTATTTAGGCTCCACTAGTAATATTACACTTAACTCTCAATGTATTAACCTTGAGAATAGCAACAGGTAAATCTGAGTTGAGTACTGGTATCTCTAAGAATTCGTTCAGTAAAGCCTAAAGGACGGCCTACAGAATCTTTTGGCCTAAAGTCAATAGTATGACTACACGTTATCACACTGCGAAGAGTATTATTGTTTGGTTTGATGCTACTAGCTATATCGTCGGGTTGTAATTCGTCGATCAGAAATTACTCAATATCTTGAATTTCGTAGCTGCCGGTTGGAAATAGAACCACTTGATCGCCCATGTAAAATTTATTATTACCTTTGTCGATATTTGGAATATTTAATTAAAAATGAGGAGTTCTACTACACCAATCACGTAGTTATTTGCTGTTGACAACTCGATAGGTGGAAAATATTGTACTTTAAGAATAGATGATGTTCCTGATAAACCTAATGTCAATGATTCTTCGATGACGGTTTATCAATGACTAATGTTACTTGAGTATTGGGATCCATTAGAAGTAAGGGTACTATTTTTCTAGACACTCTTATAGATATATGTCATACGACTGGCGACGAGAGCAGGGGCGTGGCCGGGGTCCTATTTTGGCAGAAGTCACGTGATCCTGTGTGGCTAGCCAGTATGCGTGGAAGAGGGTGCGCGGTGACCCCGCGTAATTTAAATATTATTACCGACGCTGCTTGGCCAGTAACAATTTTTTTTTTTTTTTTTTTTTTTTTTTGGAGGGAGGAAAATTAAGGGTTGGTATAAGGAGCAGGTGGTGGGTGGGGTTTTTAAATGAATTAAAAAACATATTTTATGCATATATTATGTAAACATAAACACAAAGTTTGAATATATCTTACAATATTATTTATTAATTCTATTTAATTCAATAATTATGTCGTTTAAGAAAATCTATAGACAGTACGTTGTTAACTCTAAAAATACCATGTCGAAATTATTAAAAAAAAAAGAAATTATCGATCGTAGAGTAAAGATTTCCTTTGACATTTTTTCGTAAAATTGAAAAGTGTTCCCTTATCAGCTTTTTAACTCGTTCACTATAAATTCCTTACACTTAGTAACTAACGTTGCTACACTTTCGATTTGGCGAAGTCTTTCATTCACACATATGACAGATTGAGCGAGTCCTAAAAATGTACAGTGCTGCACTAGAATAGTTGAATCGTACGTTTTTTTTTTTTTCCTATCAGCATCTTCTCCGTCACTGATTACATTTGTATCAAAAATAACTGATTTCTTTCCGTAAGATAATGTGAATAACAACTCAATATTACCTACTTGTATGCGATCCATCTGACGGGTGTTTTTATCACTAAAGTAATCATTTATAAAAGCAAAATGATCTTTAAGTTCGCTCCATACATATGCATTTATAATTACACCTCCTGTAAACTGACATTTTGAAAACTCCAACAAAGGCTCGAAACACTGACGATGTATGTTATAGTGAAGCCTAACGACAATTTTTTTTTTCGACACATGACGAGCTTACCAGCTTTAGTGAATCATCCCTGTACCTCACAACAGCCTTCTTCACATTTCTTGTCGTCACAATTTGTTTTCTTCAATAAATCCATTTCGAAGACGGATGTGGCGACTCTGTTTCTTCAAGCCGACTTCCCATGTTTGATGGCCTATGTCTGAGTGTATTATATTAAATTTATAAGCGTATTGCTTACGCAGTAACAGCTCAAAAAATGCCACCATACCCATACGATCCTCAGGTACTCCGGCTGCTACAGCTTTTTAAGTGAGGTGATGCACATAGTGATCCTCTTATGGTCTTATGTTTCGAGCATATTGGTTCCGATCCATAACTCAAGTTATTACAGTATCGATCTTCATATGGAAACTTCACTCTCACATCACACCTGTGCATCTCCTCGAACTTGAGCCTGAAGGAAACAAAATTATTCCACTTTCTTTTCCTTCCGATCTCCTCGATTGACATCTCCCGACGGCGAGTATAGTCCTGTACATCTTTATACTTTAGATATTTCCTCCATTTTTGCGTTTAAATATGTAGCTATATTAATTAACAACCAATTAAAATCATGGTGTATTGAATAGATAGCATAATCTATTATCTCATAATAATAGATCACGATTTTTGTAACAAACATAAGGTAAACTAGCACCAAATCGAAAAACATTTTGACCGATTGTTCGACCACTGGCTGACAGTTTTGAAAATAGACTAAAACCTAGTGTAGAGTAAGTAGGGTCAGAGAAACCCAAGAGCTATGGAATAATTATACATTTCGAGCAAGATTCCTACGTGGTGATCGCTGACGGTCGGACGGAAAGTAACATGGGTCCACGTTAAAGTGAATTTGGGTCTTCAGAGAGTGCATAAGTAATTATATTGAAGTGATAAAAGTGGAGGGCGTGATATAAGGAAGAGAGGAAAGTGGTAGCGAGAGCAAGCGAGAGGTACTTAATGAGTAAAGAAGAAAAGTAAAAAAAGCAAGGAGAGTGAGGTTATCTCGGACCGAGTTGGCAATGGCGGGCGACGGGCAAACGAAGACCAAAGCAGTAAATGCAGAGGAGAAAGTCAAGGAGAGGGGTGAGGAGGGAAGTCGAGTAAGGAAGAGAGGTAGGCCAAGGAAGAGAATATCAGATGGGTACACACCCGAGGTGGAGAGACTGGAACGTTTCATAAAAGCAGGTAAGACAGTAAAAAGGGAACTCTTCCCTCCGAAAACAGGCACATGGAGAGAAAGTAAAGAAGGAGAGAGAAGACAAGAGGGGAACTCCGCGGAGGTTGAAGAAGAAGAAGAGCAAGATAGCGACGCCCTGATAGAAGGAGGGGAAATCGTATGGAAAAAGAGAAAAAGAGAAGAAAGAGCGGGGTCCGAGGAAATCCAGGTTAGCAGTGCTGTCAAGAAAATAAAGGTTGATAGCAGGGTTGGGGCCCCTGAGAAATCGGAGCTAGGGGATGGTAAAGAAGGAAAAAGTGAGCATGGCCAGCCAAAGGGTACACTGAGGGCAGAAGAAGACGAGGATAAGCAAATGCGTATGCAGAGTACAGAGGAAGGGAAGGTGACAGCTTGTAGGCTGAACGTGGTACCGACACTACCGGCGGAAGATAATCAGTCGACGCAAGCCAAGGGGGCAAGTTCACGAGACGAAACACAGAGGGCAGCACGGAGAAGGGAGAAAGAGGCGAGCTGTGGAGGAGACGACAGCATTGATGGCGGTGACGGAACAGATGTCAGTGAGAGTAGCAAGAGAGTCGTAAATAACGTCAGCAGTAACAGAGGCGGCAGAAGCGGAACGGTAAGCAGAGGTATGCGTTTAAGAGCGAGGTCAGAAAGCGACATGGGTGCTAGGATAGGGAACAGCGTGCAGGAACTGTATTTGCGGGAAAAAATTAAAAGGTTAGAATTCGAATTAGAGCGCGAAAAAAGTAAAAGATACATGGTAGAATTGCAGGAGAGGTACTCACTAAAAGTAATTGAGAAAATCCGAAATCAAAATAGAGAGTTAAGGGAGGAACTGAGTGGAGTGGTTAGGAAACTCGAGAGTGCCAATAGTCTCAGAAAGAAGCTTGAGGGTAAAATAAGCAAGCAGATGCGGAGTAGACAGCGAGCAGATAGCAGTATAGCAAGTCAAAAAAGGGATAGGTTAGTGAGTCCGGGCAGCGAGGTATCAAATGTGGGAGGGAGTAGCGTAGTCAAGGCAGTAGAAGATGACAGCGTTTATGAGTCGGAACATGGCGCCATGAACTGTAATAAGGAACGCGGAGTCAAAGAAAAAAATGTAAGCACGGCGAGAATCCCGGAAGCGATGAGCGCAAGAGAGTTTGAATATGAGAAAAAAGAGAGAAAATTGAGGAAGAATAATGTATTTGTAAAACGGATTCGCACAGTAGGTGGGGGCATAGCACGGGAATTGAACGAAGTATTATACAATAAACTTGGTGTGAAGGCGCATATTGTCAAAATGAGAGTGATTGGAGGGGGGCTAGTTGTGAAATTAGGATCTTTAGAAAATTAAGTAAAGTTGATGCGGAATAAGGGGAAGTTGCAAGGGCTTAACCTATGGTTGGAAGATGATTATACAGAAAGAGAGAAAGAAATCTTTAGGTGGATCGATAAAAAAGCTGAGGAAGAAAAGAGTAAGGGACTCAAAGTTCGCAAGGGATACCTCAAGCTAAAAAGTGGGGATAAATGGTGGATGTGGGACGATGTGAAAGGGGAACTGGTGGAGCAGAGAAAAATAGATAAAAGTAGGAAATTTCGTTTGGAAGAAGGTATGTTATAATGGAGAGGATAAGGAGTTAAAACTAGTCTCTTGGAATATAGCAGGTATGCGGAAAATGAAAGATGTATATAACTACGTGAATAAGTTCGAAATTATAGTATTACAGGAAACGTGGGTAGAAAAGGTAAAAGAGAAAGAAGGGGAGAATAAACTCGATAAAAACTACGATTGGAGCTGGAAACCAGCGGTTAGAGATAAGAAAAGAGGGAGGGCTAAAGGAGGGATGGTGGTAGGTATTAGAAAATCTTTGTCTAAAGAATTGGTTGAAGAATGGGATTATGGGTTAACTATAAGAGGGATAGAGATGAAGGGAAATAAAAAATGTAATATAATTGGCGTATATAATAATGTAAAAATTGAACTAATGTTAAGTAAACTACAGGAGGTCGTTGATGTTTTTACAAATAGGGGAGAGCAAGTATTAATTGTGGGAGATTTTAATGCGAGAATCGGAGAATGGCAGATAAACGAAGAGGGGGAAAGAGAAATGTGCAGAAACTCAGCTGATAAAACGGTTAATAGAGAAGGTGAGAAGTTGCTTGATTTCTGTGAAGAGTCAGGCTTGAGCATTATAAACGGAGCAACAATAGGGGATTGGGACGGAATGTACACATTCGTGGGGGATAATGGACACTCGGTTCTGGATCTGGCATTAGAATTAGAGAATGAAGCAGGTAGTATTGTCAAAGAGCTTAAGGTGACGCTAAGAACCTAATCGGATCACCTTCCAGTAGAATTGAGGCTAGAGGGAGGAAAAAAGAAAGAGTGGAAATCCGAAGATAGCTTAGGTAGTAGGACTTCTTTGAAATGGGAGGAAAGTAAGGGCACAGAATATAATAATGAAGTAGAAAAGAGGGAACAAGATGTATGTATGGAGGGGCTGAATATGCAGGAAAGGTGGGATGTACTTTCAAAAATTATCTGGGAGACGGGTAAAAGGCTGAAAATGGTCAGAAAAACGGGGAGGGAATGGACTATAGAAAGAGACGAGGAAGTTATAATACAGCAAAAGCAAGTGTGGGATGCGCTAAAAAAATGGGCAGTTTCAAGAAAGGAAGGGGATAAAGAGAATCTTAAAGCAGAAAGAAAAAGACTTAGAGAAATCAAAAAGAGTAAATACGATGAAGACAGAGACAAAAAATGGAACAGGGTAGTAGGGAGTAAAGGTATGACAGAGTTTTGGAGGGCAACTAATCAATTTAGGCCGAGAAAAAAAAAATCTGGGGTGGCTATTAGCAAAGAGGACTGGTTAGCGCATTTTAAAAATTTGTTAGGGGCACAAGAAGAGTCAAATACGGGAGGGATAGGGGATAGGACGGAATTCAGGTTAGGAAACGAAACGACAGGAGAGCAGGAACCAAATTTGGAAAATTTAGAAGAAGGCCTAAACGAGAAGATAACAGGGGATGAAGTATTGCATTCATTAAAGAGAATGAAGAATAAAAAGCGGCAGGGGAGGATGGGATACCAGTAGAGTTTTATAAGGGGCTAACTATGTTTTGGGTTGGTAAATTAGCAGGAATACTTGACGAAATGTTTAGCAAGGCAGAGCTAGTGAAAGGTTGGGAGGTGGCGAGAATTTACCCTATTTACAAGGCAGGGGACGAAAACGACGTCAAAAACTATAGAGGGGTCTCTTTATTGGATGTAGGCTACAAGATACTAACGAATATACTGGCTAACAGGCTGAGGAAGTGGTTGGATGCAGAGGGGAAAATAAAAAAAAGTCAGGCAGGCTTCAGAGAAAAAAGAAGTACCAGAGACCACATATTCACCCTGAATAGCCTGATAAATAACAAACTTAAAAATAAAGGAGGTAGATTATACATATGTTTCGTGGACTTTAAAACAGCGTTCGACAAAGTGAATAGGAAGATATTAGCAGAAAAAATGGAAAAAATGGGCATCAAGGGAAAGTTTTTGAATATGATACAAGGAATTTACAATAACACGGAAAATAAGGTCATTTCGGCAGAGGGAATTTCAGAAAGGTTCAAAACTGAAAGGGGGGTTAGACAGGGGTGTCCGTTGAGTCCGTGCTTATTCAATATTTATCTGGAAGATCTAGAAGACGAATTAGCAAGACAGAGCTAATGGTGAACACAAAAAAACGGAAGTCATGGTATGCCGAAGAGGGGGTAAACTAGCGAGGGGAGAGGAGTGGTATTTTGAGAAAGAAAAACTAAGGGTAGTAAATGAGTACAAGTATTTAGGTTTTTGGTTTACAGCAACCAATACATTGAGTCGACATGTAACAAAAACGGCAAATAAGGTCAAGAAAGTGGTAAATACTGTGTGGGGAATTTGGAAAAGAGCTAACATGGGGAGCTTGAAGGAGAGGTTGTACTTAATGGACTCAATAGTTAAAGCTGGTTGTCTGTACGGAGTGGAAATATGGAGATGGAAAAAATGGGAGCAAATAGAAAAAGTGCAGAGTAAATTTGTAAAGATGGCTTAAGGATTAAGTAGCAATACTCCGGCATACATATGGCAGATTGAAAGTAATAGAAGCAACTTAGAAGTAGAAACTGTGAAAAGAGCAGGGAGATACTTATTAGACATAGCAAAAATGGGGGAAGAAAGGTGGCTTAGGATTAGTCTAAAAGAGGAATTGAGAAGCGCGGGAAACAGAAATTCGAGTAAATGGTTGAAGGCAATAGAAGCGGCATTGAGAGGGGTTGGGGATGGAAAAGAATTCGGGGGGCTACTTGAGGTAGAGGAAACTGAGAACCTCGGGGAAAGACTCAGCAGAGGGGTAGAAATAAAGAAAGACCAGGGGATCCAGGCAAATTGGGCGAAAATTGAAAAGTCAAAATACTGTGACTACTATAAGGAATTAAAGAAGGAACCGAGAGTAGAAAATTAATGGGAGGATAGAGAGATAAACGGAGGGACAAAAGAACAAAGGACAAGGCTAAGGTGCGGTAATGTGGGAAGAGCGGGCAATAAAGGATTCAGTGAGGTATTGTGTAGGGGCTGCAAAAAAGAACCGGAAAAACTTGAACACATTTTCACGTGCTTGGGCATAAAGGAAATAATTAGCAAAATTTGGGTGACGGAAGTAGAAAAGTGGGATCTAACTGGATCGAAAGATGAAGTAAGAGCTAAGGTTTTAAATTTACTAAAAGGGGATCCGATTAGGTATTTTTGTAAATTTAGTAGAGAATTAGAAAAGAAAGACTGAACAGATCAAGAACCGAGGTACCGGGAAGAAGGAGAGACGCAGGAAGGGGGTATAGATACAGCCTGACGGAAGAATCGAGAAAGAAAGTAGAAGCGGTTAAATGCGCACACGTGGGACTGACACGGGGAAAAGATCAGGTAAAAAGAAATGTAAATAAAGGGGGGTAAGAGAGATTGCGGGATAGAAGAGGTAGAAAAGTAGGTTAACGAGCAGATAGACGGTGGCAGCTAGAACTCGAAGCGTATAGTATAAGAGACATGGCGAATGCACGGGACTGTCGTGCCAAGGGGACAAATATTTGTAAAAAGAATATGTATATTCTGTACAATGGAAATAAAAATTATTATTCAACTACATTTCGAGCAAACACTTCATTACTCATAAGTCTACAGGGATTGGAAAAATGCATCGGCTTAAAGTCGAACATCGGTTAAAGTCGAGGAAGTCTACTTGATGCTTACGTTTCTCAATCACATTTTGTGTAAAAATTTTAAAAATTAAAGATATAATTTTAAGTTATTCATTTTTCCATCAAAGTACATGGTAAAACAATTATTAGGAGTGGGTGGTTAGGTAGGTTTTTAAAATAAAAACCATCTTAAAATGTATCATATACATATATTTTTATAAAAACTCACATTATCGAATTAAGCTTACCTATAAATTTTAATAATGTACTTTTCTATGGTTGCACTTAGAGTTACTAGTTTGAGTACATATATATTGCTTACAATACGATTATTTCTATAATTCCTACGTCTAGTTATACGATTAAAAAAAGTTACAGCTATTATATCATTTATAAGAGTGTTTGTTGAAAAAAATGAACAAAACATGCCTAAAGAATAGTTGTTACACATGAAAAATAAGAAATCGATACAGTAATTTCCGCAAACGGTGGAATTAATATTTTGAAGCTGTTGTAAATTCCAAGCTGGATTTGGGAGTTGGCAGTAAAATCGTTTAAACACTATCTTAAGCGAGTGATCAGCGAACAACTCTCAACCTTTGAAGTACTTAATACCCTCGTTATCGAAATCGAAGCCATTCTTAATTCTAGACCACTTTAAAGTATATCGAATAATCCTAATGATATAGCGGCCATCACGCCGGCACATTTATTAATCGGAAGACCGTTGAATTTTTTCCGGAAGCTGACCTTTCTTGTGCTCCAGGTAACCGATTGTCAGCATGGCGTTTCATCACGAGAGCACGACAAGATTTTTGGAAGCGATGGCACCTGGAATATTTGTACGAACTTCAACGTCGACAAAAATGGAGCAAGTCCAATCACGAGATCGGTATCGATTCCATCGTCCTCCTCATCGATAGAAATCAACCCTGCATGCGACGGCAGCTGGGGGTTGTCATCGAGATCCACCCGGGCGCTGATGGCATCGTACGAGTCGTCACTGTTAAAACTGAGCAAGGGAGCTTCAAACGCAACGTCACATCGTTGTGTCCACTTCCGATCTCATCGTCACAAGAAGACTAAATTTTCGATCGTGTTGTCTGTCTTATATTAAACCGATTTGTGTAAACATCGCTCGAATTGTAAACACACTTACACACCACTACACTCTCACACCATCGTACGATTTGCACACTAAGCACTTTTTTGAATACGCTACACATATGATCTTTTCGATTTGCTCGCCTTCTCTCGCAACGGGGGGAGCATGTTTAGTCGAAATGACAAAAATTCGTAGACCGCCTCGTGAGCGGTGGAGGATTAACCTCGCAGCACGCCGAAGGTGGCAACACACCGAGTTTAAACAAAATTCATCACATATTCACATATGCAAGCGCCGGTCAATTTCTTTCTTACCTTCATCCTTTTTCTCCTTTTGTGTCAGTCGGTACAATAAATCGCTCTTGCGCCAACTCATTAAGTCTCTCTCTATGCTCTCATTAGCTAAACATTTCTCTCCTTCTCTATCATGCACCTACATCTCCATCTCCTTTGCTCCCATTAAGTGTCCTCGGGTCATAGGTCTCTCCTCCTCTCTTAATTGCTTATATCATTCTCTCTCTTTTCCCGGCTTTTCACATAAGGTGTAAGGGATTATTGGGTCCTGACGACTGCAGCGGGTGGGAGAATTAAAAAGGGAAGGGGGGTCTTGCGACTACTTTGGGTGGGCGATTTGGGTCAGTTCCGAACTATCTGTCTATACAAAGCGGTCTACAGTTGTCAACTGCGATCTCGAGTATCTGGCATAGTTGGGTATTATATTCGTCCTACTGGTTTCTACATCTTTCCTCATCATCATCACGCACACGTGTATCTGGGAGTCACCTTTATGGGGTTAATTTCTCTCACGCTTTCCTTTTTATATCATCATCGTCATCTGCATCATCTTCGAGAAGCTCGGCGTGCTGCGAATAAAGCGCGGCGAAAATCCGCTTCACGGACCGTGCGACGTTTGTCAATTTGTGAGTTTTTCGAGACACATGCGGACACGCACGTATACGTTTTCTACACGCAATACACAAGTACACACTTTTGATTGCAGGGAGTTTATCTTAAATTTATTGTTCAACCTCACTCGTTTGTATATTTCATTAATTTTTCTTCTCTTGGGTTTTTCTCTTCGGAGTTTTCCCTTTGAGCCACGAAGTATATCTTCGTTCGTGGCTCATAATCAGTGCATTTTGAATTTATTTTACCTATAGTTCATTCCCATCCTCCGTTCCGATAAATTCAGCAAAATTGTCTTTTTTTAGAAGGATTTTAATTAATCATTTGTAAATTGAGTAGCTTTTTTGTGCCGCGATCCCTCCTAAATTTTAAGTAGCAAATTAGTTGACTTCGTCAAAATAGACGCAGCCAACAAGGCAGCAACACTCTTGCTACAATTCAGTATGGATGATATCGAATGCATGAATCACCAATTTGATTCAGCTCATTGTGCTGTGAAGAATGCTACAGCTTTAAAAAATGGATTTTAAAAGAGCAGCAACGACAAAACGATATTTTTAATCAATGTACACCTGATACACAATACTAATGCAATAAATTAGTTCTTTATGAATCTATGTCGATTTTTTTCATTATTCACGCCTCCTTATTACTGCGCCGATTAAAATTACTTTATCGTATTAACTGACTCTATTCGTTGGCGAGGTACTGCGGTGAAGAGGAGTAAGCCAAGCAATGTTGGGATACGCTTTCGGTTATGAAATGGTATATATGTTCTCTGACAACACGCATCACTCGATACGCCCGCTCTTGAGAAAAAAATATGATGCTGGTACATTATACGCCTCAATAAGAAGCGAAGAGTTATCAGCCACGGCTTACACATACGTGTATCCTAGCATGACTCGTTGCACCCGCTCTTGCTGAGAAAAAAATATTACACTGGAACATTATACGCCTATAAATAAGAAGAAAAAAGTCATCAGCCACGGCTAATACATCCGTGTAGATAAGAAATAATAGCTCCATTCCTTGGCAAGGTACTGCGTTGAGTAAGCCAACGTTGGTTGCAGCTGAACGGGATACGCGATCCGCTACATCCACTGATAAGAAATACATGTTCATGCTTGATCATCTCCCTCTCGCGCTGTACGTTGGGCTTGTCACACCTACACCTTTCGGACCCATCCTGATGACGTCGGAGCTTGATTCGCGGTCAGAAATGAAGAGAGCTGTCAATACCATCCAACATCACAGCATCCGAAAGAGGCCCCCTTCCCCTGACGTTACCATCCGAGTAGTCCGCACCACCCACCGACCGTGCCCCTCCTCCCACCGCCCGATCAGCCCCCACCACCGCCTCTCCTCTACCGCCCGATCAGCCCCCACCACCGCCTCTCCTCTACCACCCGATCAGTCTCTCCCCCCACCACCGCCTCTCCTCCACCGCCTCTTCTCCACCTACAGCTATAGCTAGAGCCTCTTCCCCCACCACTACCTCAGGGGGGGAGCTGGGGGGGTGCCAGAACCGCCATGGTTTACCTACTAACGTCCAGAAATACGTAGGGAGCTTTGAGAGGGTAACAGACATAAGTCTTGATGTTGAATTAAGATGCGAATTTTATCACTGCTATTAAATGCTGATGCAATATGGGGTCGATGTGCATGAATTTTGTAGTGTGGAACCGACTCATCAAACACGACACCTGACTGAATCCCAAGAATATCTTCACGACTTTTTCTCGTTTGCAGGCAGCAAAAAAAAAGCACAAGTTATTTGCCACCAAGAGCTCTTACTTTTAGGCCTAAGTTTTTTAAGAACTACACGTTGTGACGTGTTAACGCTTTGGGCGTTCATCGACGACTGATCCGTCTTATCCATTTTGGTTTATTCTTATAGCTTCGTCCAATTTTGTTGTCTCGTGGATGACTATTCGTCCTCACCCTCGTTAATTTGTTTTCATAGCCTCATCCAACTTTACTATTGTTGTACACTATGCCCATTACAGTTGAGTTGTTTGAAGTGTAGTCTTGTATTTATAACTTCTCCACGAAAATTAATCAAGTTACCTTCCTGGTAAACAATGAGTACGTGAAGATGATCCATAATTTTAAGAGCAACGGGTAAATAAATGATTTGCGATGGATTTTCGACAATCTTGTATCTCGGTGGTACAGCAGGGAAAAACTCGTGGATGGTATGAACTTTTTCTCCGTTTATATAGGCTCCACTAGTGATATTACACACAACTCTCAATGTGTTAACCTTGAGAATAGCTACAGGTAAATCTGAGATGTGAGTACTGGTATCTCTAAGAATTCGTTCAGTAAAGCCTAAAAGATGGCCTATAGAATCTTTTGGCCTAAAGTCAATAGTATGACTACACGTTATCACACTGCGAATAAGATTATTGTTTGGTTTGATGCTAATAGCTATATCGTCGGGTTGTAACACGTCGATTAGAAATGACTCAATATCTTGAATTTCGTAGCTGCCAATTGGAACAACTACCACTTGATCACCCACTTAAAATTATTACGTTATTTACGTCAATATTAGGAATTGAATTGAAAGTTAGGAGTTCTACTAGACCAATAACATAGTTATGTGCTGGTGACTACTCGACAGGGGAAAATATTGTGCTTCAAGAATAGATGATGTTCCTGATAAACTTTATGTCAATGATTCTTCCATGACGGTTTGTCAATGACTAATAATACTTGAGTATTGGGATACATTTATATTGGCTAATAATCGAGTTTTTTACAAAGAAAGCTTAAGCGAAGATGGCCGCAGTTGTAAGTACCAAAATCTTGGAACCGTTCATAATTATATTTGACACATCTAACACCAAGATGTAGCAGTAGATCAATCGGTGGCTGTAGGTCACCAAAACTGTCGGGTACGTCACGTTATTGCCTCGCATTCTATAGGCAACCCAGCGAGTACCAGCACCATCCTTATCATCGAGATTGACTATTGTTGATTCAAAAAAATGTGGGCCATCGGCTGGCAAAGCATTTCTCATGAAAACGCCACGGAAATGCAGTATTTTTAAAATTTTTGCATACTAGATGAGGTCATAGTCTGTGAGAGCTCGGTAAGGCAGTTTTACGTAGAAATTTTTTGTTTTTTTTCCATCTTTTAAGCCTTTTCCAAGCCTCAAATGTAGATCCAAGCCGTTCTTATGTGGTTTTAAAAATAGTCCCTTTCCAAGTAAAAGTGCTTCCATTTCTTTATTATGCCTTTCACTCTCCTCTAGCTGTTTTCGAGCAACTTTAGTATTATTAATAGCCTTGACAACTCCAGTTACACCATTAGTGATAGTGCCTATAGCACTTAGGCCAGCAAATGCAGGAATAAAGTATGGTAGAAATCCTCCAGTTTTCTGCGGGATAGGCAATACTCGAGGTATTACACTATTTTTCCTACCACCAGCTTTATTCACAGCATCCTGCGCTCCCTTTAATGCCGAACTTGTAGCTTTTCGAGCACTACGATTAGGAATCATGTACTTTGAAGCACTTCAAATCAAGCTTTTCAAAGTAGTTTTCTTCGGCTTCATTTTGTTTTTACTCACTTTACTGGAATTCGTACTAGGGAATGCTCCCATGCCGAGTTTGGATTTCAGTTCATGGTACTGGTAATAGTAAAAGCAGCAACTTTTTCCCCTAAACTAGCGTCTGTGGCTTTGAATCTTTGCCACGCCTTTTCAGCGAGAATTTTGTATGCGGTGTTTCTTGCTGTAATATTTTTTCGATCCTGAGAATAGGCTATATCGTGTTGCTTGCACGCCTGATCCAATGGATTGATACCCGGATCTCCGCGAGCTAATCTCTTGGATAGTTTAGTGCCTGGTCCACAATATTGATATCCTGGTACGTGCAGCTCTATAGGCAGTTTATTGATAAGTGTGTTTATAATTCCACAGCCTTTGCGATGATGAATGATCATTACTTTTCAAGTGCTTAACAATGAATGAACTCGAAAATATATATAGAGCACTATTTATAGTTTCATATTTTGGCATGCAGTCTTCACGACCTCTAGGGAACAGAATATTTAACTTCCTGTCATAAATTTCAACAAACTGATAAGCAAGATTAGAAAATATGATGACAGATGAGTTTCAAAATATAAAGGCAAACCATTTACAATATCATGTTTCAGTCTCAGTTGAGTCAGCATACAGTAAACATGAGCTTCGTAGATCAGAATATAAAACTTCCTGTCGTGAATTTCGACGGAATCGTTAAGCAAGATAAGAAAATCCAATGCCATGGTGATTTGCTACCCGATACGATAAGAGCTGTTCTTTGTGGTCCGTCAAACTGTGGAAAAACAAACAGCTTGCTGGCTTTAATTACTTACCCCGACGGATTGAGATTCGAGAATGTTTATCTATACTCAAAGTCGCTGAATCAGCCAAAGTATAAGTTTCTAGAACAACTGTTGGAGGCCATAGATGGTGCAAAGTATTTTTCATACAGCGATCATGAATCAGTCATATCTCCGGATATGACTACGCTAATAAGCGAGGTACAGCAAAAGAGGCCCGCCGAAAGTGATTCCGGTAATAGCAGAGGAAGCAGAAATCGCAACATCCTACTGGCCACGAACTCGTTCGCGTAAGTTAAGAAAACACTGACGGTTACAGCACGAAACATTAGGAAACTCCGAAGCAGTCGTAAAAATGGTCAGTGATAGATGTAAGTAAAATATCGGTAATAGAATTTACGTTGAACCTTGTTATAGTAACCCCATTACGTCACTAAGGCACAAAGTACAAACATGAGCGCCCGAAGAGCGCTCTTGTTGTAGGTTGGTGCCCGAGTCGCGTATGATGTTTTTCTTACCGAGGGCGCAAAGTGCAATTTTGCACCCGTGGGCACACTTTGCGCCCAGTAAATCACTTCGGGCCCTAAGGCAGAAAAGTACTTTGGGCCCAGAGGGCGCAAAAAACTTTTCTGCCCGTAGGTCCAAAGTGATTACAAGGGCGCAAAGTGTGACCCGAAGGCGCAAAGCGGCAGTTGCACTTTGGGCCCATGGTAAGAAAATTGCTTTAATTAAGAAATACATTAATTACCCATATTATTTAAGTAAAGATTATTATTCAATAAAAAAATGAAAGAACAAATAAATCTCATGAGCTGAATTCTAAGAACCCCACGAATGACGCTTGAATAAAACAGTTAAGACCTTACTCTGAACTAGTCCGGTCATAACACGAGTAGCTCTAACCAATCCACCAACTTACTATTTGAAAGATTAACAAAATCAGCCAATTTCTGGAGGCTTCTACGAGCAGGAACTGCAGAAAACCGAATATCCTGATACTTTTTTTGTTGAAAAAATTCTTTGTCAACGAAGAAATCAAATATTCGTCAAGTGGTTGGGCTTTATTGACAATACCCATAACAGTTGGATTGATAATAACAAAGAATAAAAGTGATATGTACTTTAAAAATTATTAAAATTCAGAAGTTGTAAAAAAATTTGTTTAAAACTTGTTGTGGTCTTTTAATGTTATCAATTATGTGTGCAAATGAAATTTTTTTACCATACATGCAAATGTTATATTTTACATAAGATTCATTGAGATAAATAAAAACTTTAAACATGTAATAGATTGTATTATTTATTTTTCCCACGTTAAACTAGTTTCACACAAATAACTTTCTTTTTCTTGTATTTGTATAATTAAACATTTATTGGTTAAAAAATTCAACACTATCACCATTATAGCGAACTGACAGCTTCTTTCTATCAATAGATTCTAACAAACTATTAAATGATAGTTCGTTACTCACAAGATACTCAGATACTTGATTAGGTAAAAATATTTGGAAGTGATCGTCTAGTTCAGTGGTAGCTTTCGTGCCGAATTTAGTGTTAGCTTTTCTCAGCTTCGACACTACATGACTTAGCCGCTTGACCATTTCGTTGATCTTTTTTGTGGGAAGGAATCTTCCACAGGCCAGCCGATTAAGTGCTGCTGAATCAGCTATCTAAAACATAAGAAAATTATATGAGTTTCATAAATAGTAAAAAAAATATATATATGAATAAGAAAACACGTTACAAACCTTTACTTCTGAGCTTTGCTGTTCAAAACAGATCTGCTTGTCTCCGTAGAAATTTTCCAATTTCAAACCTGATCTTTTGAGAGCTTGTTGTTGACCTGAGCTGTTTGCGTTGGATGATGAAGCAGTCGATACTTTTAGCTGCTCACTACAGCTCTGACTGAGCTCTACTGGTTGATGCTGCTGATGATATAGGGACTCTCCCACTACTGGAGAAATCTCCCCCTCTACATTGGCTGCTTTTTCATTGGCTGACGGTCTGCTATGATCTTCTACACACTCTCCAGCTCTTTGTTCTGCTATTATTTTAATCCTTTAATGGCCCCAAGGCAGCGTATCTGTAGTGTTTGATAAAATATGTCATTCATCATCTCGGGAACTAAAAGCAATTTTATTTTTCCTCTCAGTGTAGAGATTATAATGACGAGATCTTATATTAATTTGCTCTCTATTAATGTTTATAATTTGGTCACGTAGGCACTCAGTATAGTCGTTGAAATCGATAGTTGCTTTTACGACGTTACTTTTAACACCCTTTGCTTTTTTAATCACATTTTCATTTTCAAGAAGAATACTGTACATCTTACTTCTGAGCCAAACAAATTTCAATATAATATTTCCATTGCACTCATCTTTCATGAGCCCAACGATTTTTTTATTTATTTTTTTTATTTTTTAACGGCATCATATATTTATTATTTTCTGGATAATCTGATGTGTCAAATTCATTAATATCCAATTTCATCATTTTATAAATATCATGGTTTGTTACCTCATATATCAGACTGTCTGTATCAGTGTATAAGAGTTGACAATCATTTTTGAGTTTGGAGAGCATATAATCGTAGTGAAAATAATACGCAAGTTAATCTAAGACACTAAGCCCGATGAATATTGGCTTTTTCATCATCACTTCTGCACGTTGTAGCTGTATGGCTACAAAATTCTCATCAAAAATATCATAGCTGTAAAAATTTGGCTTTGCGATGTACGATGCCGCACCATAGCGTCCATCCCAATGGTTGAGAAGTTTGACATCGATACGCTTTCTCTCATTTTTCCATCGTTTTTCCAAAAATAGCATTATTGAATAGTTTGAAAAGCATTTTTTCAAACTCATTCTTAGCCTTTTTCCTCTCAATGCTATTGAGATCAATATCTTCTTTAAACTTTGCCAGAATTTTAAGGCTCGATAAATTTTTGTCAGTCGTAATCCATGATTTGTGGCTTGCTTGAGGGCTTAATAATAAAGTACATATTTATGTTTGTTATTTAATTTTGTCATTAATTAAGGCTGCTTCGAACCTGGTGCTGAAATGTGTTCGTAACAAAATGGCAAATCTTTATGAGAATCGTGGAGCTCCTCTGGATACTACAAATCCACTACTAAAATATATCCGTAAGCACTTTCATTTCCAATATTATAAAAATCATGAGGCTGTTGCTCAACATTTTCGACCCACTGAAATCAACCATAAGGAAGTTTTTTAGTCATTGCCGAACCATACAAATTATTTACGTCAAAATATGCTGTATATCTTTCAGTTTCATCTTTTTTATAATTTTCCATATAGCGATTATTAGCTTCTGCATATCTGTTACAGCACTGGTTTATTCCACCTCGTATGCCTTTTTCAATGAATACAAACATATCTATATCAGTAATCAGTTCTAGTAAAATTAAAAAAAATACTCAATTAATAACTAAAGCACAATTGACATTATATTCTTATACATAATACTAACTTTCGTTTTTATTTAACATGGTATCGCAAGTGAAGCCTGGAGTAGTAAAACAGTGAGCAGGATCTAAGTTATAACCCTTGAGGCAATTATTTCTAAAGTTTTTAAATACTCCTGTTAAAAAAAGTACGTCAGTTTTGAGGTAAAAATCTGAATACTGTCCAAGAGTTACAAAATCAAAAGTTTTTTATACTGTTTTAGCATGTATATAATCTTCACTAATCATATGTGCATTATATAATTTACTATAAAAATCATCTTTAGATGGAAGCCCGATTTCTTCAAGTTTTTCGAATGATGCTATATAATCGTATGGAAATACACCCTTCCTCTTCAGCATATTGATTTTCTCGAAAGAGTATTTATCATTCTGACTAAAAACCTTTTCTAGAGTATCATACTGCTCTAAGTAAGATCCCAACTTATCAAGCGACGACGGCAAAAATCTGTACGAGTCAATGATCAAGCGACGACGGCAAAAATCTGTACGAGTCAATGAAGCGTAAAGTTTATGCGTGTCCCTTTAACGTACTTCGTAAAAGAAATGTATTTTTCTTTAGTTTCAGAGATAACTTGTACTCTTCCAGGAAATCAAGTTACAAGTTCTTGTATAAATAAGTGGGCATCATAACCGCTGAGATAATGGAAAACTATTGGTACTGCTCGCGAGTCTTGATACTAGAGGTTACATACATTGTGAGCTGGGCCTCGCTATCTGAGTAAGAAAAGCGAATTTTAGTTTAAAGGGAAAAATTTCCTCAACTACAAACTCATAAATATAATACTTACTCTCCAGTAAAATGGCAATGATCGTAAACTTTTTCATCATTTTTAATAGACTTCTCACTTATGTGACATACATCAGCATTGAAAAAATCAAAGTCCTCTTCTTCAGTTAATGACATAGAGATATAAGGATAGAGTGCGCTAATTGTACTAATGTACGTAAGAGGGAGCGATACGGTAAAAGAAAGAGATGGTCGCCGAGTGTCCTCTCCATCTCTTTTTATCTGAGCGCTGTGATTGGCTGCTGCTCAAGGGGGTATTCTGGCCGTCAGCGGCAGTTACTGACATAGGTTATTTTCTCTTGAGCATCAGCCAATCACAGCGCTCGGGTAGAAAGAGACAGAGAGGACACTCGGCAACCATCTCTTTCTTTTATCGTATCGCTGTATTCGGCCTCTAGCGCACTCTATCCTTATATCTCTATGGTTAATGATCTCATTGGCACTGGATTGTTGTACATTCTATGTAATTCTAAGGCAAGATCTTGCATTTCTTTCACAAATCAGGTAGCTGGATTCTCACTGCTTTCAGTTTTTTTTCTGTAGAAAATATATCGTGATTTCGCGTTATCAAAACCGCACTTTACATAATATCCAACACTTAATGCTTCATGGTGTTGTATTGCTAGCTCACTATTATGCACAGGTTTTAATAAACATTTAAAGTCTGCGTATACTATAAATGGTACACGATTTTTATTTATGTGATTTTCAAATTTTAAAATTTTATTATCATACCTCGGCAACTTATTTTACACTTATTCACTTTAACGCACTCAACCGTATGTGTTTTTAACGTTTCATCAGTTGTAAAGTAATGAAGACAGCGGTCGCAAATATATATTTTATGTTGATGTTTTTCTGAAGAACTTCTAACCAACCTAGATAAGTCTTTAATATATACATAGTGGTATTGTATATCATTATCAGCACTATTACCACCATCTTGGATTTCTTCTAAATATTCTTCTCTATCTTCTTCTTCCTTATCTTCGTCCGTTGCCTCAGCATTAACGAAATCATCAAGTTCTCCGTCAATATTTTTTTGTTTTTTTGATATTCCCTCACTATACGTATAAATAGAATAATTTTGTATAAGCGGCAAATTAATACGTTTATCCTTTTTTTCTGCTGTTAAGTGAAGGGGTAAAGTTTTATAACTATTTTTACTTTTCTCCAAAAAATACACGTTAATAGATACATCATTACGTTTTTCAAATTTTGTAACTTGCTTAGGCTGCACTGGAAAGGTGATCCCCTCGAAACTATAACTGTTTTCGTATTGAGTATAATTTGACACTCGTTGTGCATTTTTATTCACTGGATGTGAAGCTGACAAAATGGCCCATTTGAAGCATTGCTGATCTGCGTTCTGTACATTCACGCAAGCTTTTTTTTTTTCGATAGTAGTAAGAAGTTCTATGTAAGAACTACCACTCATTGCATTGTACTTATTTACAGTTACTACTAAATTTAAAATTGAGCGTAAAGTCCATCCAGAATCACGCTCCTAAAACCAAGGCTCCCAGATTTTCGGGAGTTCGCCGCATGCGCAGTGCGCAATCACCCTCTCTCCATAGAGCAAGCTGGAGCGGGAGAGCCCCCCTACCCAGACCTTTAACCTAAGCCCCACCCACTTCTCACAACTTAAATATGACATCTTGTCAGGCAAGAGTACAATCGATGATAGCCGCGCGGGCTCAGTCTTTTGCCCCAGCCAATTTTGCCAGCTTCCGAATCTCACTGATGAGACCGGCACATTTACTGTGTCCACATTACGCGCACGGTAATTTATTAACATTCACGTTCGAAATTAAAAAAAGCCCGGAGAAACTACAGAGAGAGCGTGCTGTAATAAACATACTCTGAGCGAAAAAAAAGTTGTTAATTTATTTGACAACAACTGAAAATTTATAGATTTTATTAATTATACTATCTGAAATCAGCATAAATTTTTTTACTATTTTTTGTCGAGTGTTTTTAGTGTACATATAGGAAAATATTGAGAAATTGCAGGATGAGCTTTTATGGTAATCCATATTTTTTGACAAGACGTATTTCCAAGAATAAATACTTGTAGCAAAGTAAGTTATTAATGATACACCAATAAAAAAAAAGTTCGTTCAATTTGGGACAGATTAATGTATTAAACAATGCTGCTTACCGACCATAATGATGTAATAGTGAATTACAATAACAATGATCAAGACGTGTCGTTTGATAATTTTTAAATACTAAATCATACTTTAATTATCATTACTCGATGCTTAACTCACTCAATATTGATGTTTTGATTTCCTTAATAAGTGATAGTTTTACTTACCTTGTATTGTACATAGTATTTTTTAAAATTATGTCTTAGTATTAAAACGTTATACATGAGCTTACATAATTACATAAACGTGTCATGACACTTAACGTATAACATACATTTAAAAAAAAAAAAAAAAAAAACTACAAGCATTTAAAAAAAAAAAAAAAAAAATTTATGATTTTTCTTTGTTAAAATTGTCTATAGTGACGACCCGTCGCATGTACCAAGCGTCCAAAAGGCAACAAACCAACAAAATATTTTTTTAATACAAAAACCTAACGTGTAAGAGTTATGCAGATATAAAAAAAAAAAAAAAAAAAAAAAAAATTTTCAGTGAGATTCGAAAGCTGGCAAGTTTGGCTGGGGCAAAAGACTCAGCCCACGCGGCTATCGTCGATTGTACTCTTACCTGACAAGATGTCATATTTAAGTTGTGAGAAGTGGGTGGGGCTTAGGTTAAAGGTCTGGGTAGGGGGGCTCTCCCGCTCCAGCTTGCTCTATGGAAAGAGGGTGATTGCGCACTGCGCATGCGGCGAACTCCTGAAAATCTGGAAGCCTTGCCTGAAACTCTTCTATATCTGTAGTAATAGGCTTCTGGACATTCGTTTTAAACCATTCATGTAGTTCTGTCGTATTAAAAATGGAATTGGATTTAGTATTAAAATAATTAACCTTAACAGTCTCTGTATCATTTTTTACGGTCAAAAACTCTGCTGCTAATAGTGTATTAATTTTTAAAGCATTTTGCCCGTCAAGAATTTCTCGCACTTTTAAAATGAATGTTCTTTCCGCAGACTTAAGAAATTTCATTATATCTAAATGCCCACTATTTGCTATAACAGCCGTTTTTATGTGATTTTTAAAAGCACTATTTAGATCTTTCCATGTCACAAAATTATAATCATCTTGATTGTCTAATTTTTCATCGAGCCCTGACCCTTGCACTTCCAGAATTTTATAAAATGCTGCTAAAAACGTTGATAAAAGACAGTCAATATTTAACAACTTATTTTCCACTGGCAATGACAATTTTACAGACAGCTTACAGTCGGAAATACTTTTAAGCAGTATTTCACTGTTATTAATAAAATCTCGTATCTCGGTCATATTATCACTATGCAGCAAGCGTTGATATTCTATTCGCGCTATTTCACAGATAATCACGTAACGCTCCATGGCGTTTGCGTTAGCAAAATTGTCGCAGAGTTGCTCCATTATACTTACAGCTCGCGTTAACGTACTCAAATGAATGACACGCTGCTTGAACTTTTCTTTTATACTGATTTGCCTCTGCGAAAGCGATACGAGTGATGACTAGCGGTGACTAGCGTTGTATAGAGATGACACATCGATAGAGGGGTTAGTTAACTAATAATCATCACAACGTTAAGATGACGAAGTACGTCGTTGATGTTCAAGGCTTTAAAACCATGCACAACGAATTTATTTTTAAAAAGGTCGCTATTTTACCTCTACAAGAAAATGCTACACCGTCAGTTTTTGTCTTCAAGCCCCCATATTCTTGGGCACAGCTCTTACCTAAGAACAAATGTGAAAATCGATGGCTGGAGTTTAATTACCACGGTTTTCGTTGGAGCTCGAGAGAAGTTCCCTACGAGGATCTAGCTACAACCTTTCGAGCCATTATTAAAGAAGATGATGTTATTTACGTAAAAGGTCTTGAAAAATCGAATAGTTGCGCCATATGCTATTTAATAGGTACATTGCTCAAAGTATGATTCATACACGCTTTACAAAATATTTGCATAATATAATTATTTTTATAGGTACATTTATGATATTAGGCAATGTTCAGTTTTAAGAAAAATTAGTATGGATCATCCCTATCTCAAGTTATGACGTCAATCATGACGTAATATGTGACATCGCAAAATACGTCATTCATGACGTCGTGAATGACATCATATTGACGTCAATATGACGTCATTTACAATGTCGCTAAAGATGAACTTCACGACGTCTCAAAAGACGTCATTTACATAGGTTGTTGTTTAACAGAGGGATGTTTAAAAGCATTTGATGGCCTTGTAGGTGCTACCATCAAGATGGTAACACCAAAACAGAGGGATTCGAAAAGTTTTTGAATTTAGAAAGTTTTTTCCCTATTTGAGAAAATTTTTTTTTTACTATAAAAAATACTTGAACCTCCCGGTTTTAGTGTTACCATGCTGATGGTAGCACCTACATGGTCATCAAATGCTTTCAAACAGCCCTTTGTTAAACAACAACCTATGTAAATGACGTCTTTTGAGACGTCGTGGAGTACGTCTTTTGCGACGTCGCAAATGACGTCATATTGACGTCAATGTGATGTCATTCACGACGTCATGAATGACGTATTTTGCGAAGTCTGGAATGACGTCATCAATGACGTCATAACATGAGATAGGGATATCAAATGCATGTCACAAATTTAATTCAGCTCATTGTGCTGTAAAAAATGCTACAGCTTTTGAAAAATGGATTTTAAAAGAGCAGCAACGGAAAAACGATATTTTTTACTCAATGTACACCTGAAACACAATACTTATGCAATAAATTAGTTCTTCATGAATCTATGTCGACTTTTTTCATTCACGCCTCCTTAAAGCTGCGCCAATTAAAATTACTGTATCGTATTAACTTACTATATTCGTTGGCGAGGTACTGCGGTGAAAAAGAGTAAGCCAAGCAATGTTGGGTTACGCTTTTGGTTATGAATTGGTATACATGTTCTCTCTGGCAACTCGCATCACTCGATACGCCCGCTATCGAGAAAAAAAATATGACGCTAGTACATTATACGCCTAAATAAGAAGCGAAGAGTTATCGGCCACGGCTAACACTTACGTGTATCCTAGCATGACTGGTTGCACCCACTCTTGCTAAGAAAAAAATATTACACTGCTACATTGTACGCCTAAATAAGAAGCGAAAAGTCATCGGCCACGGCTAGCACATCCATGTGGATGGGAAATAATAGCTCCATTACTTGGCAAGGTACTGCATCGAGTAAGCCAATGTTGGTCGCAGTTAAACGAGATACGCGATCAGCTTTTCACAATGAAATTTTCTCTCCAACAACTTGATACGCCCGCTCTTGAGAAGAACAAAAAAAACAACGATTACGCTAAGATTCCTAAAACAATGAGTGGAAGAAGAAAATAAAAAAAAAAAAAAACATCCACTGATAAGAAATACACGTTGATGTTTAATCATCTTCCTCTCGCGCTGTACGTTGGGCTTGTCACCTACACCTTTCGGACCCATCCTGATGACGTTGGAGCTTAATTCGCGGTCGGAAAGGAAGGGAGCCGTCAGCACCATCCGACGTCACAGCATCTGGAAAAGGCCCCTTTCCCTGACGTTACCACCCGAGTAGTCCACACCACCCACCGCCCCTACTACCTCTTCTATATCACCCATGCCCCTCCTCCCACCGCCCGATCAGCCTCTTCCCTTCCACAATGACCTCTTCTCCACCCACAGCTATAGCTAGAGCCCCTCTCCCCACCACTACCTCAGGGGGGGAGCTGGGGGGTGCCAGAACCGCCATGGTTCACCTACTTATATCATCGTCAACTGTCTAAAATATAAAGTATTGCGACTTTTCGATTGATCTATATTTTATTCTTAAATTTATTACAAAAAGGTACAATATACTGCACTAGGCATTATAAGACAGTTATACTGTTTATATAGTAGTATATTTCTTACCTCAATGTAATGTAGAAAGACCTTGGAAACCAGCTCTTGATACGGTACCCAGTATTTTTTTCAAACTTCGAACGTGAAGTGAGTTTATTTATTTTAGTAAATAAGTAGGCGAACAAAGCCAAAGACAATATATCTATCTTCTCTAATAGTAAAAAAAAATATCAAATTTTAATTTATACGTTTATCAACATTATTAACTCCAACCAACATGTATGCGTCTCACCGTCAATCTTTTTAATTCCACTCGAAGAAATAACATTGCTTATTACTGTGTCAGAAGTACGTTTTTCAGCTACTACAAATATTTTTTTGGCCAATTTTGACCAATTTTCTTTAAACAAATTAGTCGCAGTTGTATATTTTTGATTAAAATCCTGTGTCAACTACACCCAAAATAATTTTTTTAATACTATTGTAAAAATATGATTAAGACATTGACATACAAATTGAAAAACAGTGAAAAAATACTGCTTACCAGTTCTAAGCCATTAGATAGCCTTAGACACGGTAAAGTTTTAAAAATTTCAGTAATATCGGTTTTTAGGTAAAACATCAACTTTTTCTCGATATTTGTGTCTTTCCACAGTTGCTGAAAATCTGTAGTAAGAACTTTAATTGGAATCGACAAATCTTTCAGTGAACGTTTTAATATTTATGTTGAAAAAGTACAAAAATTAGTAGTTTTCGTACAACCTGTACCATCTAAAATGATCCTAACCAAGAAATTGTTTTTAAAAAATCTCGAAATGATTTTAAAAAAACATCTACCATCACTAGTACTTTTTCTCTTTAAGCATGGAATGCGCTTTTCTTCGATTAGTAATCCACGATGCCTTATCCTCTGGTATTCGTTATAAATAGATCCATGAGCAGAGCGCAGTTTAGTTGCTTTTACATAAAGTACATCAACTGGTACAAATGGAAACAGCAAGTTGGTTTCTTCAGCAAGGTATAGAAGACGCTCCGGTTTCATCCTAAAATAATTTATCAAGTTATATTTCAATTGCGAAAGAAACTTAATACACCTTTTTTTCCATGGGCCTAAAGTGCAACTGCCACTTTTCACCCTCGGTAAGAAAAATAATATACGCGACTCGGGCACAAACGTACAACTCCCTTCCAGGCTCTCAAGCTTGTACTATATGCCCTAGTGACGTAATGTACTATTTTTCTATAATTATAAGTTTAGAAGATAGTAACGAAGGAATGACCTGACTCAAACCATTATTCCTTACTAACTCGTAACTGTTAGTTTGTTGGTGCTCGTGTTGAATAATTAAATAAGCTAATCTTGAAGGTGAACAGTATTCAGATTCCTTGTCTTTTTCCAAGTTAAGTCCATTCTCCTCTATGATTTCGAAATCTCGATTTTTTAGCAAGAACGGTCCACCATTACATTCGGATAACACTTAGTATATATAGTTCTTATACGGGTAATCTAAAAAAAATATTACATAATTAATGAATAATAACGTGATCAACACATGGTTTAATGATTTATTGTATTACCACTGTTTTTATCTATTTTTTTTTTTTTTTTTTTTTTTTCAATGAATCGCTCGAAAAATTTTCGCTGTTACTGTCCGCTAAAAGACAAATTGTGACAGATGGTTTTTCTCTAAGGTCCTGGTTCTCAGTCGTTGGAAACTCTAATCCAGCAGAAGCTATTCAAAATAACGTACTGTGTTAAAACGTTTTTTATCACACTGACTAAATATAAATGTCAAAGAAAAGTACATACTCTGGTCATGATGATCATCAGTCTTGCAAGATAAATTTATGACTCCATCGATCAATAATACCTCATCTGCATTGTTGTACTCATTGGCAAACGCGATTTTCAAGAAGGCTATGTTTTCCAAGCCTATATAAACAAAATAAAATATTTCTTAGACTTTCATCAAATCTAATATTGTATTCTCAATAACACACCACATTCCTCTTGCAAAGTATAATTGATGATAAAATTGAAAGCAAACCATTAGAAGATAACATAGATTTTGAAAGTAATTCGGAAATGTCCTTATCTTGCTGATGAAAATCATCCATACCTAAGTCTTACATGCAAGACCTTATAGTTAAATAACTTAAATGTATGTGTGTAAGGCTAATTTATATATACATACGGTATTTTCAGTCTTTGTCCTTATTTTTTTAGGATAGTGCAGAGTGCATCATTTTTTGTGTACATTGTGAGAAGTATAAGTACATTGTAACTCTGCAGCTGAACTCTGCATTCTGCAATTGATCTCATCGCTGTGCATTTATTTTGTTTATATAGGCTTGGAAAACATAGCCTTCTTGAAAATCGCGTTTGCCAATGAGTACAACAATGCAGATGAGGTATTATTGATCGATGGAGTCATAAATTTATCTTGCAAGACTGATGATCATCATGACCAGAGTATGTACTTTTCTTTGACATTTATATTTAGTCAGTGTGATAAAAAACGTTTTAACACAGTACGTTATTTTGAATAGCTTCTGCTGGATTAGAGTTTCCAACGACTGAGAACCAGGACCTTAGAGAAAAACCATCTGTCACAATTTGTCTTTTAGCGGACAGTAACAGCGAAAATTTTTCGAGCGATTCATTGAAAAAAAAAAAAAAAAAAAAAAAATAGATAAAAACAGTGGTAATACAATAAATCATTAAACCATGTGTTGATCACGTTATTATTCATTAATTATGTAATATTTTTTTTAGATTACCCGTATAAGAACTATATATACTAAGTGTTATCCGAATGTAATGGTGGACCGTTCTTGCTAAAAAATCGAGATTTCGAAATCATAGAGGAGAATGGACTTAACTTGGAAAAAGACAAGGAATCTGAATACTGTTCACCTTCAAGATTAGCTTATTTAATTATTCAACACGAGCACCAACAAACTAACAGTTACGAGTTAGTAAGGAATAATGGTTTGAGTCAGGTCATTCCTTCGTTACTATCTTCTAAACTTATAATTATAGAAAAATAGTACATTACGTCACTAGGGCATATAGTACAAGCTTGAGAGCCTGGAAGGGAGTTGTACGTTTGTGCCCGAGTCGCGTATATTATTTTTCTTACCGAGGGTGAAAAGTGGCAGTTGCACTTTAGGCCCATGGAAAAAAAGGTGTATTAAGTTTCTTTCGCAATTGAAATATAACTTGATAAATTATTTTAGGATGAAACCGGAGCGTCTTCTATACCTTGCTGAAGAAACCAACTTGCTGTTTCCATTTGTACCAGTTGATGTACTTTATGTAAAAGCAACTAAACTGCGCTCTGCTCATGGATCTATTTATAACGAATACCAGAGGATAAGGCATCGTGGATTACTAATCGAAGAAAAGCGCATTCCATGCTTAAAGAGAAAAAGTACTAGTGATGGTAGATGTTTTTTTAAAATCATTTCGAGATTTTTTAAAAACAATTTCTTGGTTAGGATCATTTTAGATGGTACAGGTTGTACGAAAACTACTAATTTTTGTACTTTTTCAACATAAATATTAAAACGTTCACTGAAAGATTTGTCGATTCCAATTAAAGTTCTTACTACAGATTTTCAGCAACTGTGGAAAGACACAAATATCGAGAAAAAGTTGATGTTTTACCTAAAAACCGATATTACTGAAATTTTTAAAACTTTACCGTGTCTAAGGCTATCTAATGGCTTAGAACTGGTAAGCAGTATTTTTTCACTGTTTTTCAATTTGTATGTCAATGTCTTAATCATATTTTTACAATAGTATTAAAAAAATTATTTTGGGTGTAGTTGACACAGGATTTTAATCAAAAATATACAACTGCGACTAATTTGTTTAAAGAAAATTGGTCAAAATTGGCCAAAAAAATATTTGTAGTAGCTGAAAAACGTACTTCTGACACAGTAATAAGCAATGTTATTTCTTCGAGTGGAATTAAAAAGATTGACGGTGAGACGCATACATGTTGGATGGAGTTAATAATGTTGATAAACGTATAAATTAAAATTTGATATTTTTTTTTACTATTAGAGAAGATAGATATATTGTCTTTGGCTTTGTTCGCCTACTTATTTACTAAAATAAATAAACTCACTTCACGTTCGAAGTTTGAAAAAAATACTGGGTACCGTCATATATGGCTATTTGGAAGAAAAAATTATATTCTCTGACTTTTTTTTTAAAAACAGAAAGTTATTGTTTAAATTATCTAATTCATCAAAAGCTTTATTGCATTATATGTGTTTTTTATATAATCAAATTATATTGTAACATATAATGATATTTTTTATTGATGAAATTAATTGTTATATTATGGTAGTATTAACATTTAACATTAAAGTTAAAGGACTGTTTTTTTTAATTATATTTGAATAAAATAAAAGTTGTCAAAACTAGCAAAGCTCATAGATACCTTTTTTTTCTAAACGTAACGGAGAGTTCCAAAAAACATTCTTAACGTGCCACAATAGTACATTCTGGGCGGTGTGGAAATTACTGATAAATATATAACTAATGCTTAACGATGTAGATCAAAAACTCTCCTTCCTCACGAAATTCTGGGCACCAACCTTTCCTCACTAACAGATAAAATTTAAAGACTCTTCTTTTAAATTAAAACAGTAGGGGGTTGGCGTGCGGAGCGCACAGGGGGACGTCAGCCCTACTATAGTAAATACATTGGGGTTATTGTACATATTAGTAGGGCTGACGCCCCCCCCTGCGCGCCAACCCCCCACTACCAGATTGAGTAGACAAAATAACGATATTACTCGTGTGTTTATCAATGAAGGCTGATAATTAGTTCACTAGAGCAGAAAACGTGACTCAAAAAGGAGTTGACAAAACATATGAAAACATAAATATTAATTTTCCAATAGAATTTTTAAATAATATCAGAGAAGGTCTTTCACCACACGAATTAAAATAAATGCTATAGTAATATGTTAATAAGAACTTTAAGTATATCAGACGGTCTTTGTAGAGGCACAAGATTAAAAATAACAAAAATATTTAAGTATAATATAGAAGCAGAAATAATAATGGGAGAAAAAAACAAAAGCAAAGTTTATATTCCTATGATAACATTGAACACTGATACCTCATCATCGTTACTTTTTGTTTTCTATAGAAAACAGTTTCTTTGTATTAGCATATGTTCTATGTTTATCAACAAATCACAAGGACAGAGTTTTGATTTTTTAGGATTGTATATTAAAAAACCTTTATTCCCTTACATACAATTATACGCTGCTTTATCAAGATGTAAGAATCCAAAAAGAATTTTCATTTAAATTGAATCCGAGAATAAATCAGAAATTAAAAACATTGTTTAGCTAGAAATTTTTCAGTAATTCAGAAATATGTAACTTTTAAGATCGTTACATTTAAACAGATGTATGTTAATTCATAAAAACCATGAAAAACAAATATGTGAAAAATGTGGAAAGGGTTTTAAAAGAACAAATGGGTTAAAACAACACATGAAGTGTCACAAAATTTAGCTAACAGAATAAATTATTGTTTCGAAAGCTTAATTGTGTTTGTCTATTTAATTGTACCTCCTTCTCCTTGTTAATAAAGTCCTCAGGTAATCAATAATTTTATATTTAAGTAAAGTAGACATTGACTAGAAAGAGATTTGAAATGTAAAAGTTCAATCAAGTTGAACAAATAATGGTACTTTAGAGACATAGAGTGAGTAAGGGAAAGCAAATAGACAGAGGAAGACCTATGATCAGTGACTTATGGTAGCTCCAGTGGCCTCAATGTTAAAATTATAAATAACCCAACCGAGGTTAATAAAATTGAATTATATTCTTTGAATTCCCATCTTTCTATTCGTATAAAAAAAAAATTAAGGTTGACGATGAAAATTGTAAGAAATCATGCTTACAAAATCGTAGTTTTAAGACGGGTTAGATAGGAAATGCAAGCTTACGCGATATACAACCCACTGCTGCACTTATATAAATAACCCGTAAGGTGTAATAAATATACTCTCTTGTATATATTATTACGTAGTTTTCGATGACATGAGAAAAGTGTCTCGTTATCGAACAAAATCTTTAAATAATCGGAGACCAAGTAGGCAATGTGAATCGTATAGTTGGGGAAAAAACAAATATGGCAACGTTGCTTTGTGCTATATTGACACTGGATTCCCGCGAAATTCAGACACTCAACGTACAGCATACTGAAACCTTTATTGAATAATATCGGGAAAAAATTTTTTGGAGGTGGTTTTTTGTTTTGATTTTTTTTGCTGTGGGTTTTTGTGATAGATGATAGATACGGCTTTGATAAATATCAGATGGTTACAATAACGTACATGTTGAAAGGATGTTATACGTTCAGTATACGTTTGTTTTGATGTTATAATAAACTTATAATAAATTTTCACTTATATACGTACCCTGTAATATATATATGTATGGTAACAAAAATAATTTTATTAATATGACAGAAAAAATTGTGTTTACAATACAGCACAATTCAAACTAAGTACATTGTTATAAGATTTGTTCATATAATTTTTCAATTATTTTTTTGTTATTTGTTACACGTGGTTTTGTTCCAATATTTTCACCCAATAAAATTTTTAAACTGTCGATACCTCCCACTTTGCAAGCTTCTTCCAGCGTCTGTTTATTTATGCCTGCATTTACCATTTTGTTTTTCATAAAATTGGAAATTGGTATTCATTATTCTGCATCCACCAAAGGACTTGTAAGTAACTAGAGTACTTGTCTCATTCTGAAAAAACAAAATTAATCAGGTTATATTTGTGCTCTCTATAGCACTTGACATAGATAGTATTGTATGTATGTGTATCTTTAATAATTGCAAAATTTACAGATATTCGGAAGAACTACGCAAATTAAGTACATAGTGCATTATTTGTTATTGATAAACAGTAACTAACCTCAGTATTTACTCGTCTTCCTCGCTTTCCTTTGACATTTTTTAAAAACGTTTCCATTCTCACTTGCTCTATCTTCTTCAAAAATTTTCCTTTCATTTTACCAACTTTTCCACGAACATCGTGGCCCATTTTAAGTTACTTTTATTATCTTTTATTATTACTGATATTAGAATATGTACAGGCTAATATAAATAGCTATATAATACATACAGTTGCGAGTGCAAGTCAGCTCTCAGCTGTCTGCATTCTGCAGAGTACATATATATGTGGCCTCACCGTCCAAAGACACGGGGAACAAACGAAATCAACGCAAGCAACAGCTAGTCCCACGTCAAGTCTTCGCAGCAGCACCACCGTGCAGTGCTGCCACCACCGCACACTCCAACTACTACGTTTCTCTCAGCCACCTAAGTGTGGCGTACTAGCGTGTTCTCGCTAGTAACGCACAATCCTCTACACGAGACACACGCGCTCCTAGTCAGCGACACAATAGTCGCTTGTACATTTGAGACTAATAAAGGTTCCTATTCTTGTAATTACTCCGGCGAGTCATCATTTCTCGCCCTACAAACTCCTCCGGCCTCCTCAACTAAGGATAGCTCCCCAGCTAGTTCCAAATTGGTGACCCCGACGTGATCTTCTTGAACAAGGAGACGCCGCGAGGTAAGCTAGTGCGCGCGACAGAAAAAGAGGCTCAGCAATAGCCTTCAGTGACATTGGTGCCAGTGTGAGTGCGTAGACATTTTTACTCTTTATCCGTCGCTGCCCCGCGAGTGCCGTCCATACACACTCGCGACATAACATTGCATCAGCCCGACGTGGCATTTTCTTCTCTTCCGAGAATCGACCACGTGCTAGACAGTGCATACTTCGAGCGTTTTCCTTTTTTTTTCTGTCTCTCTTGCACGCTACCGTCGCTTAGCCTTTGTCCATCAAACGGTCTTTCCTTTTGGTCCGCGCCCCACTAACTCGAAGAAGCGAACAGTGCGGGCCCATACGTTATCTCCGTCTCATTCTCGCAACAGTTAAGTGCAAGTGATACAGCGAGTGCCAGAGAAAATTCTGCTTGTCTCGACTTTTTCTTTCTTGCTCTGTGCTCCACTATGACAGGCGCAGACAGCGGAGAGCCAAAAGGCGCCTCGGGCTCAGGCCTCAACAACAAAAATGGCCTTGGTGCTAGCGGAAATGACCCAGGCAAACAAATTCCACAAGTCACAGATGATGAATCGGAATACGAAGACGCCGCAAACCCACGTAACAGGAGAAAAACGCCGTCTCTACATCTGCCGCCCTTCTGGAAAATGAACCCCAAGGTGTGGTTTGTGCGCGTTGAATCGGCCTTCAACAATAACGGCATCCGGGCAGACACAGCTAAGTTCGACTACGTCGTCGCGGCTTTGGATGACACGACAGTCCAAGAGATCTCGGATGTTTTGCTCAACCCCCCGAATACAGGCAAGTACGTTTATCTAAAGGAGGAGATATTAAAGCGCCTGACGGATACACAGGATCAGCAGCTACATAAACTGTTCACACAACTCGAGCTTGGCGACAAAAAGCCGTCGCAGTTGCTCCGTCACATGAAAACCCTGGGGGGAGCGGCAGTCTCTGACGAGGCTATTCGAGTCAAGTGGCTCGACTTGTTGCCAGCCTCCGTTGCCCGTCACATCAGGGTCCTGAAGACCTCGCCTCTCAACGAGCTGGCCACTTTGGCGGACGAGCTCATCCTAGACTACCCCACCACAGCAGCCGTCCAACACCAACTTCCACTGGCCCAACAGATAACCCAGCACCAGGCACCACCTGCAGTGGCAGCAGTTCAAGCGCCTACGGTGGAATCGCTATCCGCGGAGATGGCAGCTATGCGTCTCTCCATGGCCCAGCTCCTTTCGCTCACTCGGTCCCAGGGGGAAAATCGACGACGCTCTAGGTCGAGGAGCAGGTCACACAGCAGAGGTCCGGACACCAGCGACTGGTGTTGGTACCACGCTAACTTCGGCGAAGGTGCGAGCAGATGTAAGAAGCCCTGCTCGTACCCAGCCCAGTCCTCGGGAAACCAGTAAGGCCGCCTCCTGTCCAGACGGTGGAGGGCGGCATGACACTGCCCGCGGAAAACCGTCTACACATCTTTGACAGATCATCAAAACTCAAGTTCTTGGTCGACACAGGTTCGGTAATCTCCCTGCTTCCCAAGTCGCAGGTCAAGACCAACCTGCAACGCCGACCCCTCACACTTTCTGCAGCCAACGCTTCGGCCATCGCCACCTATGGCTCGCACAGCCTGCAGCTCGATCTACGCCTCCGTCGGGCCTTTGAGTGGACCTTCACCGTGGCGGACGTCGAGACTCCAATTCTCGGCGCAGACTTCCTGGCCCACTACGACCTTCTGGTGGACCTGCGCAACAAGCTGCTGGTCGATGCAGCCACTCGACTGACGTCCAGAGCTTTCACATTGCCGACATCACTTCACAGTGTGTCAGTCGTCACCACTTCCAACGTACCAGCTGGCGATCTTGGTCGCCGCTACCAACAGCTGCTGGACGAATTCCAGGATATCACCAAGGCAGATGGCTCGGCAGCGGAGCTGCCGGATCTGCCGGTATACCACCAGATTCACACAACTGGCCCTCCAGTCTTCGACCGACCACGCCGACTCACCGGTTCACGTCTCGAAGCAGCCAAAAAGGAGTTCCAACGTCTCCTCGACCAGGATATCATCAGGCCATCGTCCAGCCAGTGGGCGAGCCCATTACATCTAGTGCCAAAGGAAGACGGAAGCTGGCGTGTGACAGGCGATTATAGGCGCCTCAACGCTTGCACCGTACCTGACCGCTACCCGCTGCCCATCGTCGAGGACCTGCTCCAGGAAGCCAAGGGCAACGTTTTTTCTGTTGTAGATCTCAGGAAGGCATTCTACCAGATCCGTATAGCAGACGACGACATCCCGAAGACAGCTGTCACCACGCCTTTTGGGTTGTACGAATTCACCCGGTCTTCGATGGGTCAACGTAATGCGGCACAATCTCTCCAACGCACTGTAGATCATCTTCTTCGAGGCTTGCCTTTCGCAAGAGGTTACCTGGATGATATCCTTATCACTTCCGATAACCACGAACAACACTTCATACATCTGCGACAGCTGTTCGAGGTCCTGCGGGCGGCTAAGTTGCGCATAAACCCGGACAAATGCGTGCTAGGTCATCAACAAGTAATCTACCTGGGGTTCTTGGTTTCGGCGGACGGTTTCAAGCCCCCGCCGCACAAGATCCAAGCTATCACCGATTTTCCTCGCCCGGAAAACTCTACGGAGCTTCGCCGTTTCCTTGGACTTTTCAACTACTACCGACGCTGCGTGCCTATGGCAGCCAGGATTCTAGCGCCTTTGAACGATCTCTTAAAGGAGCTACCGCCCAAGCAGAAGAAGGCCGACCTCACGTGGACTCCGCAAGCAGACGCCGCTTTCACGGCAAGCAAACTCGCCATCGTTGATGCCACGATGTCGTCCTTCCTTCGTGCTGGCGCTCATTTGGCTCTACGCACCGACGCATCGGACTCCGCTATTGGAGCAGCTCTAGAACAACAGGATGATGATGGCAACTGGAAGCCCCTAGCCTTTTTTTCGAGGAAGCTCACCAGTACTGAGAGACGTTACAGCGTCTACGACCGTGAGCTCCTCGCCATCTACTCAGCCATTAAGGACTTCAAGCGTATCCTGGAGGGTAGGGACTTTACGGTCTACACAGACCACAAGCCCCTCATTTACGCAGCCAAACAGCCTTCTGACAAGGCCTCATCTAGACAGGCGCGCCACATGGACTTCATCCTTCAACACAACGCCAACCTCGTTTACGTTAAGGGAGAAGACAACCCAGTCGCCGATGCGCTTTCTCGAATTTTTACTGTCTCTATGCCCACGGAATTGGATGCAGAGACCATCGCCATAGCCCAAGCCACAGACGAAGAGCTGCAGCACCTGGAGGAAAACACTAGCCTGGTCCTGCAGAGTTTGCCCGTCGACGGCCACAACGTCTTCTGCGACACTTCCACAGGAGCAGTAAGGCCTTATCTGCCTACAGCCCTGCGTCGCAAGGCATTCGAGATCCTTCACAATCTTTCTCACCCAAGTGTCAAGGCCACGACACGTCTCGTCGCTTCCAAGTTTGTCTGGCCCGGGATGCGGAAGGAGATCACTCATTGGGCGCAAACCTGTGAAGCCTGTCAACGCGCTAAGGTGCATCGGCATAATCGGTCAGCATTGGGGAACTTCGAGGAGCCAGAAGCGCGCTTCGAACACCTCCATATCGACCTCATCAAATTACCCATCTGTCAGGGGTTCCAGTACTGCCTGACCATCATAGATCGTTTCACCAGATGGCCAGAAGCAATTCCTATCCCTGACCAGCAAGCAACAACGGTGGCCAGAGCCCTCATCGACAGGTGGATTTCCCTGTACGGGACCCCACTCACCATCACTACCGACCAAGGTGCTCAATTTGAGTCAGCATTGTTCACCGAGCTTGCAAAACTCCTGGGTATCTCCAGGATCCGAACGACTCCGTACCATCCCCAATCGAACGGGATGATTGAACGCAACCACCGGACAATCAAAGCGGCCCTTATGTGCCGACCAGATCAGCCATGGCCTCAGACACTGCCACTGGTCCTGCTTGGCTTACGCACCTCTTACAAAGAAGACCTGCAAGCATCTCCAGCCGAGATGCTGTATGGCACTACGCTTCGGGTACCAGGAGAGTTTTTTACAACCCAAAGTCATCCTGACGCATGCCCAACGACCTTCGTTGAGAAACTCCGGAGCCTGACTCAGTCGATGAAGGCAACACCAGCTTCCAGACATACAGCGGAAAACGCACCGTTTTTCCACAAAGATCTCAGGACGTGCTCTCACGTCTTTAAACGCGTGGACTCCATCCGGAAACCTTTGCAGGCACCATACACGGGTCCTCACCAGGTCATCAGGCGAGTAGACGACCGAACATATGTAGTCAATGTTAACGGCAGACATCTCACCGTCTCCACCGACGCCCTAAAACCGGCCTACATGGAAGTAGCCGACTCACCATCCGACGCAGCCGGTACCGAGGTGACGCCTAAACAGACGCCTACCTCGGCTATACCCGCCTCTTCACTACGACCAACGGCGCCAGAGTTCAACATGCGACCGGCGCCTACAGTTTCGCCGCCTCCATCCCAGTCAAATCCTGCGAAACGGCCTACACCACCCTCATCGTCCACGCGGCTTTCACCGCCTGTACGAGCCACCCCAAAGAAGACGGTATCGTTCAGCTCGCCTCCTGCGAGCTACACTGGAGGGAGAGTGGATGTGGCCTCACCGTCCAAAGACACGGGGAACAAACGAAATCAACGCAAGCAACAGCTAGTCCCACGTCAAGTCTTCGCAGCAGCACCACCGTGCAGTGCTGCCACCACCGCACACTCCAACTACTACGTTTCTCTCAGCCACCTAAGTGTGGCGTACTAGCGTGTTCTCGCTAGTAACGCACAATCCTCTACACGAGACACACGCGCTCCTAGTCAGCGACACAATAGTCGCTTGTACATTTGAGACTAATAAAGGTTCCTATTCTTGTAATTACTCCGGCGAGTCATCATTTCTCGCCCTACAAACTCCTCCGGCCTCCTCAACTAAGGATAGCTCCCCAGCTAGTTCCAAATATATAGGTATGACTACAGCTGAGCAATGTTGCCACATTCTTGAACTTAGGAGCGTACCGTAACAGTTCATCAATTAGGGCAGCATAAAACTTTTTTGTTTTTTTATATTTACTCACTAAAGTAACAGATAAAATGTAGAGTATGGCTTACAACAGTCTTTACGATAATTTTATGCCATATTTTAAAGAAAATAATGATTAATTTTTAGTCTCCCCATTTTGATACGGCACTAGGCGCTGGAGCCACCTTAAGAAACCCTAAAAACGAGGTATGACTTGGGTACTAAATTGTGTATATTTTTTAACATTTATGATGGTAAAACATTAAATAAATAAGAATTTTTTGGGGGGCGGTTGAGGGGGAGTGGAAGGAGTGGGGGGAGCTGAGACTTAATTTCGTTGATACAACTATATAATATAGGGAGATATATTAATATTTATAAAAAAATTTTTTAAAAGTATCAAAAGATTTATAAGAATCAATAAAAAAAGTTTCACAAGTTTCTCGTGGTAATAATACAATTTTGTATATACACACTTGATTGTGACAACTGCGATTGTTGTCACAAGATATTAAAAACCTTTTGCGGGCTACACTATAGTAATCATAATCGTTCATAAGATTTAATGTTATCAATGAAACACAATAACAAACATATAAAAAAAGTAACTGTGGTTATGTGAGACCGTCAAAGAGTCTGCCTGACTGCATGATGTAAGTAAATAAGGTGTGTGACCCAACCAATTCAAATTGAGACTGTTTCTGCGCACATCCGTTATTCCGCCATGTTGGAATTGTGTATAGTCGGCTTTGTGTACTTTAAAATATACATGCACTCATGACACTTAAGTAAGCAACCAATAAGCTCCCTCGGTTGTGTGGGGATAGGTGCTTGCGTTATTACTTCATTAATCATAAATAATTAAAGCAACCAGTAAGCTCCCCCGGTTGTGTGGGGATAGGCGCTTGCGTTATTATTTTATTTATAGTAATTTAAGTAAGTGACCAGTAAGCTCCCAAGGTTGTGTGGGGATAGGTGCTTGCGGTAATTTTTCATTAATTATAAATAATTGAAGCAACCAGTAAGTGCCTTTGGTCGTGTGGGGATTGGTGCTTGCTTTGTTAATTAATAAATTTTTTTATTTATTTAAACTCATAAGGCTGCTTATTGGCCCATTGGGTTGTTGGGTTAAATAGCTTGGGATTAATTTATCAAGTTATTATGCATATAAGTGTGTCGAGTTATCTGGGTATTTGCGTCTTGCACCACATAGCCAATTTGAATTTCCCACAAGTTTGCCAGTCACATTTGGGGAGAACCACTGGTCTCCTCCCCCCTCCTATTCAGCTATTGCATTTTTCTCACTAGGATCTGTAGCTATATATAGGTCCTAGTGATAAAAATGCAAAATCATATCCTCCTAACCCAACACTGTAGAGATATAAGAATTCTTATTTTTCTATGTGTTCCACGCCTAAGGACCTATATTCGTAACAAGTAATACGGTAACAGTAACACTCTTAACTCGTAACAGCTGTAAACCGGTTTCAGTCTTCCAGTTTCCATTACTTACGAATATACAAATATGTAATATTCGAGTTTTGAAATGTTTCTCACGTGAATACATAGACATACAAAGAAACATAAACTGCTCGTTCTTATGTACGGCACTGAATCACAAATACAAAGCGTCATAGCACTGAACGTGGGCATCTATCCCTCTCACACTTTCCAACTAAATGGTAAGGATTTTGCATTAGCGAAACTTCAGGTCGTTGCACGCAAATAAATGAGAAAACAGTGAGGAATACGGAAACAATGGGAACAAATGCAAGAAAAAAGGAATTAAGGCGAATTAGAGGAATAGCAGTGGGAATAAGCGCAATAACGTAGTGACGAACTATACTTCTTTGAAAACATCAATTGGGGCTGTCATCCTAATATTTCCGAAAAAGTATAGCACATCATCTGTTATTGCACTTATTGTCGCTGTTAGTCCTCTTATTTCAGTTATTTCCTTATTTCTTGCTTTTATTTCCGTTACTTTCTTATTCTTCGCTGTTATCGCATTTATTCGCGTGCAACGGCCTGGAGTCCGGTTAATGCAAATTCCTCACCATTCACCGGTGGTAATGTGTGAAAGAGACATATACCCACGTTCGGTGCTATGTCTCTGTCTACTTGTGCTTCAGTGCCGTGCATAGTGAGCGAGGTCTCTACTTGTCTTATTAAACGGACACCGACAGCCCGATTGATGTTCTGGAAAAAGTATAGTAAATCACTATGTTATTGCTCTTATGATGTGAGAATTCAAGGTTTGGTGTTCTGAGGTCTCATTTTTGTACAGTTCTGCGCCTTACATCCCCACCTGAAAAAGAAAGACGGAATTCCATGTGTGATTACTTCTGTAATACCTTCAGGAAAGCCATGTGGCATTACATATGGTTTTATTTACGTATGGCATTACATACGGGGTCTTAGCTTGGTAATGCCATATGTAATTCCATTTGAAAAAACACACAGAATTACAAATTGGAAGAAGGAAAAAAATTTTGTCGTCTAGAAATAACTGCAGAATACTGTAATGCGTCTTTTACTGTGAACATTAAATGTTACCATCAGGATGATAACTCCAAAATAAGGGGATTTATGTTATACTTCAGGAATAAAAAAAAATTGAAAAATTAAATTTTTTTATATAGAAGTAAAATCAGCTGAACCCCCTTGTTTTGGAGTTATCATCCTGATGGTAAGATACATTGTTAACTGCAAATAACTTATGGTATTTTGCAGTTATTTCTAGATGATAGAAATTTTTTCTTTTTCTAATCAGTAATTCCATGTGTTTTTCCATATGGAATTACAAATTTTCCGGGACCCAACTCAGCTACTGCGACTAAAAGAACGGTTGACTACGTGTTTCCGGTACTTGCTTCCCCACAGAAGAATTTACGTATTATAAATACAAAGAAAATAGTTTTGCTACTCATCGCCAGTGCCTACTCACCTAAAAATTAATTTATTTTCTATAGAAACTCTTCTACAGTTAGGATACTCATCCACGGAACTTGCTAGCCTGAAATTAAATATGTTTTCTACAAAAAGTAATCTATAGTTGGGCTACCCTTCGCTTATAACCGCCACTTGCTCGCCTGAAAAAAAATTTATTTTCTATAAAAACCAATCTATAGTTGGGCTACTCATTGCAAAGACTCGCTCACCCGAAAAATAAAAATAATAATAATAATAATAATAATAACAATTTATTTACTATAAAAAATAATAACACGTAGTTGATGGGCCACTCATCGCCAGCATTTGCTCGCCCAAAAATTGATTTTATTGTTGTGCAAAACTAAAAAACAGTTAAGCTATTCATCACTGGCATCAGTTTGCCTGAGAAACAATTAAATCGCCATTCAAAACTAAAATTCAGGTCGGCTACTTATCACCAGTACTGCCTCGCCTAGGAATTGATGTAATTATTGTAAAACTAAAAAGCAGTGGAGCTTTTCATTAGCAGGGCTTTTTCGTATGAAAACTGATTTGTTAACCATAAAAAATCAGAAACATAATTAGTTCATCAATATTTTGTAATGGTTTGTAGAATAAAAAGATCATTCGCGCATCGTTTCGTCCTACTATACTTAAACTATTTTCTCGACTATTTCTGTAATAACTTAACTTTTCTACTGTTACTTCTATTACTACTTACTACTTCTACAACTAACGTACTAATACTTAAATACTACAAATATTTTTTCAAACAATTTTAAATACTTATAACTACGATTTTTGATAATTGTTATTTTATTCAAATTACAGTTGTTATTAATTAATTAATCAATTAATTGTTTTTTTATAAAGTGTGTACTTCAATTTTTCAAATAATAAATACAACTATGCTCAAGTCAACTGCTATTTCTACTACTGGTTTTACTACTACTATTACTGCTGTTAGTGTAACAAGTACTCAAACTGTATTTGCAGAAAATGTGTTACACAACTAAACTGCAGAAAAAACCGGCACCTAAAATATAACCGCGTAATAAGTAGTACAGCTATTTGTACGTCGTTCAATCATATAAAAAAGAAAAAGATTTACTACTACTACTATTACTACTACGACTACTACTACTACGGTCACTTATGCTGAATAATAAATATTATTCATTCAATTACAACTATTATTTAACTATGGACATAATTTAAAATATAATGACCTAATAAAATTATAGTTTAAATTTTTTGTATTCAAAATACTTTATTTTAAATATTGTATTCTAATTGAAAAACTTTTGTTCCGAATATTTAAAATATTTTATTGGAGATACTAATAATATTAGTTAACACAGTTCAAAGTACTTGTATCTACTATTTTTTGTCGTTATTATATTTAAATTATAATTGTATTTAAATAATTAAACAAAAATTTTTTTTTTATAAATTTAAACTTCGACTTTTCAAGGAATAACTTGTCTAGGTCATCTCCTTTACAAATCCCTGATCAGGTCCAGGGTCTTTTTTTACTTCTCCCTGTTTAAAATGCCATACTGAAAAATTCGAAAGAATCGAGAATAAATATCTCAGAATAGCACTTGGATAAAAAGCTAACACCCCAATCAATGTGATATTAGCTGAAACAAGAACCATTTATTGCTCCTTGAGGGCTGAATATCTGGCTTATAGATTTATTCTAAAAGCGTTGTCAATTAAAATTCATCCTACAATCAATCACATCACTAATTTTAAAAGGACTTCCAAAAACTTTAACTATACATATAATTTGAACCCCTCTTTACTGCTAAACTGCTTTAAGAATATATGTCGATACAATCCCAACGTAAAATCTCACCCTATCCCTCCCCAGTACTTGAATCCTTATTCAAATAGTTTGTTTCCAATCCAGCTAGACTTAACTACAGGCCACAAATTAATTAATTCTCGTGACCCATATATGGCTTTTAAAAACTCGTTTAACAAGACTAATACCCCGCACTACACAGACATACTTACAGATGGCTTAAGAATTGAAGTAGAAGATCAAAACCAAGTATGCTTTGCTAGTTATAGCCTAGATAACCACCTCAATTCTTCACATTAGTTACCTAATATGGTATCCATTTTTACATCAGAATGCACAGCCATATACGTGGCCCTTAGTATTATTAGACAAAATGACAAATCAGACGTCAGAATTTTCTCTGACTCATTGAGCGTTCTTTCAGTCCTCCAATGTAGTTTATCAACTCTCATACTAGATACCAAAAATTTATACATAAAATGTTCCCTAGAAGGCAAAAATGTTTAACTTATTTGGGTGCCATTCCATGTCAGAATTCAAAGCAAAAAGGAGGCTGATAAAAAGGCCAGGGAGACAGCTCAGAAAGGAATGCCGTCTTAATACATCTATTCCTTACTCCGACACTGTCATCTCATTGAAATCGGAAATTAAAAAGAGACACGAGTCTTAACTTCTACAAGAATATGAAGTACAGAGCAAGGGATCTAAATTAAATATTTTCAAACGTTCTTTCAAAGAAACAACAAACTCTGGTTCGCTGGTCTCAATCCCAGCACCTCAAGAAAAGCATTGGTCAGTATAAACAGAATAAAGTCTAATCACACATTTCTAAAAGTGAGTTTATTTAGACACAACATTATTGCAAACGTTCAATACGAATGTTAACAAAGTCCATTAACTATTTACCAGATATTTTGGCAATGTGATTAATTGAAAGAACGTGCAAAGCAAGATGTCTTTTTGTCAAGACTAAGAAAGATTCATCCGTATGGCCCGTTTTCGGTTGAATCACTTATCGCAGGTCTCAAACCCGATATTCTTAATTAAATATCCTCTTTGATTTTACAAATTAAAATTAATATTTAATTAAAGTTGTAATCAGACAACGTATAACATATGTATGCGTATACTTACATACGTATGTATATAGACACATACGGACTATGGTCCATGTAATTTAGAAAAAAAAAAATCGTAAAACTAATACAATTTACTTTTGTCATAAAAATTAATCGAAATTATCCTCATATTACGGCGATAACATAAATAATGAGGGTATTTGATTTTTTTATACGTAGACTATGACCTCTTTCTAGATAATTAACACTTTAATTATATCAATATAATAAGTAATTGTGATGTTAATTACCAAGCCAAATATCGTGGAATTAAATATTAATAGGCAATAAAAAAGTGTAAAGACATAATTATGTATTATACAAAAAAACTCCTACATAATTTACCGTGTATATTCTCTAAATGCTGTACGTTTCATCTCAGCTAACAAAAAACTTACAACTACTACTGCTACTACAACTACTGATCTTTCCTTATTACTACTAGTTCTGCTTTAACTACTATTTCTGTAATTGCAACAACTAGTACAAGAATTACATTGGCTTCTGTACGAGCATTAAGTGTGTTTAGCCGGTAAGCTGCAGAAATACCCGACATATAAATTTTAACCGCAGCATGTCACAGCTATTCGCGCAGTGTTTATTTCTACTGTATGTCCATTATTTATGTTATAAATTATACTTCTATTGCTACTTACTACCTCTACTACTGCTGTAAATGCAACTATTACTTAAACTAAAATTTGCTGCTGAATAAGCAAAAAATGTTAAACGCCAGTAAGCTGCAGAAAAAACTGGCACCTAAAATATAACCGCAGCATGAAAATCACAGCTATGTGCAGCGATTAATTCTATTATACTTAAACCATTTCTGTAATAACTAATATTTGTACTGTGACATCTACTACTACTAACTACTTCCACTACTGCCGTATCTGTAACTAGTACTTAAACTACACTTGTTGCTGCTGAATAAGCAGAAAGTGTTTAAGGTGGTTCTTCACGATGGTGCCGTATCAAAGCGACACGGGACCCTGTGATTTTCTAATTTTCGATTAGCGTATTATTTGCAACATAAAATATGTTGTACTGGCACTTGACTATAATATCATTGCATTTACATACAAATAAACAAGCTAATAAAGTCAGAGTAAGAGTTGTAAAAAAATTTTTTTTTGACGCAAGGTTCTGAAAATGGCATGTACGCTCCTACTCAAGCAGACGTTGCCGCAGTTTACACGGCAGACATTTCGTTTACGATTAAATATCGTATACTATTTCCCTGATTAGCCCAAACTTTTGTTATATTATTAGAAAGCTGAAAAGTTCTTCTTTCACTAAAAACTTTTTCTATTACGATCTTAAGTCTACTTTACGAGATATTACATGATATCGTAGTATGGAAAAGTAACCTACATAAGAACACATGTTAAAAGTGCATTTTTTGACTGACTTGTTTTCAAAAATTTGCCTGATAAAGGGACTTGAAATTTTAAAGAAAGATGCCTTATAACTTTAATAACAATCCCTCCAAATTTCCCTGTAAGTTTAAGTAAATGGGTTAGGTGAAGAACCACCTTAAGAAAGGTAAGCTGCAGAAAATACTGACACCTACAATATAAACGCATGACGAGTAGTACAACTATTTTAATGTTGTTTAATACTATACCAAAAAAAAATAATCTACTGCTACTACTACGTACGCTGAATAATGAATCTTATTAATTTGAATCACAGTTACTTACCTGTAAAAATTGTTTGATATATATTGATCAAATATAAGTGTAGTTACAATTTGTAGTATTCATAATACTTTGTTTCAAATATTGTATTTGACATGAAGTGATTAGATTTAAAAACTTTTGTTTTGTATTTTTCAAATGTTGAAACGAAAATATTTTAAATTTTCGTTAGAATAATTTGAGATACTTGCTACTACTGTATAATAGTTAGCTTATTTTAAATACAATTGTATTTAGTTACTTTAGTTATAATGTTCTTTGTTATGCAACTTTGTCTTTATTATTCAAATTATAAATAAATCTTTGCCCACATCTTTTGCTACTTCTACTACTACTACTGCGACAAATCGTTCTACTACTACTGTTACTACTACTACTCCTACTTTTACAACTATTTCTGTAATTGCAACTCTAAAACTTTATTTGCTTCTGTACAAGCATAAAGTTTGTCATGCCAGTAAGATGCAGAAATACCCGACATATCAATTATAACCGCAGCATAAGTATCACAGCTATTTGCACAGTGTTTATTTCTACTGTACGTCAACTATTTTTATTATAAATTTTCTTCTACCACTAATTTTACTGCCTAATACTTGTACTACTACTTTTACTACTTACTCTGCAACCGAACTATATAGTACTTAAACTATATTTTCTGCTAAATCAGCGGAAAGTGCTTAACGCTGGTGACTTGCAACTGACACCTAAAATATTACCACATAAGTAGTACAGATTTTCGTACAACAGTAAGTACTATAAAAAAAGTAAAATCTACCACTTCTGTTACGTTTTTGTGTCTAACATACTTTATATAAAATATCGTATTAGGATAAAAAAACTTTTGTTTCTTATGGTTAATATTTTTTAATAGAAATACTACAAACATTTGTTGAAATTATTTTAAATACTTATAACTACGATGTTACACAATCATTTGTTTATTTAAATCATTTTGTATTTAATTAAATATACGACAATTTTTTATTTAAAATAGTATTTTAATTTCTTAAATTACAAATAAAACTGTATCTTACTAGGTCTACTGCTACTAAGTACTTCTACTGCTGCTATTACTGTAACTGGTACTTCAACTGTATTTGCTACTGTATCAGCAGAAAATAAGTTAGCGTGGTGAGCCGCAGAAAAAACTGACGACTCAAATGTACCTCCATGATGAATAGTACAGCTATTTGTGCGTCGTTTAGTACTATAAAAAAAAAAATTATTATTTCTACGTACACTAATTAATGAATCTTATATTTTTAAATAACAGTTACCTACCAGTATATAGCCATTATTTAAAATATATCAACTAAATATACTTCTATTTTTTTTTTTATTGAAATTACTTTACTGGTTATATTGTATTATGATATAAAAACTTTTGTGTTGTATAGTTAAGATATTTTAATAAAAATAGGATAAATATTTGTCACAATAATTTGAAATACTTACGTAACATCGAAGTTACATATAACTATGATGTGAGATAATTGTTTTTATTTTTTTATTTTTATTATAATTATATTTGAATAAATAAACAATTTTTTTTTATAAAAGTTTCTTTTAATCTTCTGTGTATTTCAAAACAACTGTGCCCAGGTTTACTGCTACTAACTACTACTACTACCACTGCTATAACTGCAACTTGTACTCAAATTATATTTGCTGCTGAATGAGCAGAAAGGGTTTAACGGCGGTAAGCTGCAGAAAATACTGACACCTATAATTTGAACGCATGATGAGTAGTACAGCTATTTGTACGTCTTTTATAACTATAGAAGAAAAAATCCACCAATACTACTACTGTTACTACTTTTTCTGTATTATGAATTACAGTTATTTAAATTACACGCACTTACTGTATGGTTACAATAGTAGGGCTATTATAATACACAATTTTTTCGTTTACTAATTCTTTGATTTAGTTTTTTGAAATATTATTCTTATAATTTGAAAATTCAAGACCACAAAACAAGAAGTTAAAAATGGCATTGGATTCCTTGTTACAATTAGTTTTTTAGTAACCAGTATTATTTTTATTTTTATTACATTATAATCATTTCTATCATTTCTACTATCATAATTACTATTATAGTTATTTAATATATTTATTATTATTACTATTATTTTTATTTTCATTGATATTATCAGTATTATTACTGTTGTTGTTATTCTTGTTATTTTTTGTTATTATTGTTATTATTATTATCATTGTTATTTAATTTTCATCATTGTTGTTATTATTACTATTATTATTATTATAGGTATTCTTAATGTTTTTATTATTATTGGCATTATTAATGTTTCTATTATTGTTATTTATATTATTATTATTAATGATATTATTTTTATCATAGACGTTTACTCATTTTTGTACTGAAATAGCAAGTTTAAAAATGACAAAACTATTTTTTATTATTCATAAAAATTCGAATTTAATTATGTGTTTTTAACGACACATTAGGTGTGTACACATCATATTTTAATATAACTTGCAACGGCTTTACTATCACTTAATTGTTTTTTTTTTTTGTTCCAAAACTGTAATTTAAATTATGGCGCTTTAGGACGGGAACGGTTGGGACTTGGGTGCTACCAACTTAAACCTTGCATCCTCGGAAAAAATATTCTGTCTCCGAGCGCTGATCACAGCATCAGGAAGCCCCCCATCTCCTGACGTTACCACCCAAGTAGTATTCACCACCCAGCGCTCAAGCTCCCCCACGACCCTTCCTATACCACCTGTGCCTCTCCTCACACCGCCCGATCAGACTCTCCCCCTACCACGGCCTCTCCTTTACCCATAGCCCAACTATAGCTAGAGCCTCTCCCTCCCACCATCACCTTAGAGGGGAGCTGGGGGGTGCCAGAACCACCAGGATCATGTAACAGGCTGTATATGGTTTCCGTGGATCCGGAAATATTCACACGACTCAGGCCATACTTGGCCTGTATGGGTGAAATGACTAAACATGCAGGTTATGTTTCTCGTCTCTGACTGATATATATGTATGTATGTATTACTTGTAGTTACAAGTATACTTGGTGTGGATGATTTTCTCTTAGCTACAGTACGCCACCTGTTAATTCGTAGGGCCCTGATAATATAATAATAAAAAAAAAATGAAAGTTACAGCGAGCAGTATACAGATAAATATTGAGAACTGCATTTGATTATTAATTTTGTAATAAAAATAAAAAAAATAATAACTATAATAAACACGCTGTGTGTGTAAACGTTTTTATTTAGAGATTACCCAGGGCTTACATTTTTGTACTTTTATGTTTATATTTAGACTTGTAAAAGACTTCCTTTTAGCTACAGTGTGCCATCTGTCAAATCGTAGGGCCCTAATAGTGCTTTACCTCCAGCTTCTATACAGGGCCTTTTAGTTCTTTGGTGAAAGAAGGGAAGGGGGATAGTAGGTTGAGAGGCCGCCCATTACTGGAAGGGAGGTAGAGGCAAATTGGGCAATTATGCTCCGAGAAGGTCACCTAAACCCTCTCTGAAAAAGCACATGTGAAAATTCACGGAGTTACTTGCCCGAAAAAGTCGCACTGGCTGGGTATCGAACCGTGGTCACTGGTCACCCGCTTGCCGACCTACGACCTACGACCTACGACCCAGCCGACCGATCCACCGCGCGCTCCACGCTATAACTATATGTTGCTTCATGGGCTGTGTACGGGCACCACACTGCCCATGATACATACGGTTTCCGTTCATAGCTCGTACACGATCCTTATAGACCAAGAGTTGATGGCCGAGGGTGGTTAAACTTTCAACCAGCCCCCACTGGCACCATAATTGAGGTACCTTTTAATTCAATGAGATCCAAAATATTTCGGTCATATTTCATTATGGTGGTAAGTTATGCGGTTTTTATAGTAGTACTTTATAGTCTTTCTTATTAACCAGCCGCAACTTACTGCAAGTCATAGAAATTCAAAAATTGAATAGGGAAGTGCCATTTTTGGCGAGATAAGAATGCATCTTGTACCTAAAATTCGACCTCCAAAAAGATATTCAATTCTTATCTAAAATTTTATCTATAATAACGCATCTATTATCTTAGATACGTATTGTAGATCAGTTCGGGTAGGGAGTCCATTTTTTTAAAGTCAATTTTTGGATACAAAATGCATTTTAATCTTGCCGCAAGTGGCATTTTCCGACAACAACTTCATATTTTGTATCTATTCGTGTAAGTTGCGGCTGGTTCATAAAAAAAACATATGGCACTATTATAATTACTTCATAACTCTTTACCAGAATAAAATATGACTAAAATGTTTTAGATCCCTTCAAATTATAAGGGTTCTTAATTCTGGCGTAAGTGGCGGCTGGTTAAAATTTTTACCACCTTTTAGCCTCAGCTCTTGGTCTATCAGTGTTAGCGAAGAGGATCTTCGCACACTCACACCACTGCCAATCAGAGCAGAGCTACAAGAGTCTAGGGAAAGACTAATTTCTCCAGAGATTCCCATATACTAAGGCATGTTCGGTCATTCAATAAGAGGGCTCCCAAATCTTGTAAATTAATAACTCAAGCGACTATCATTCAATGACCCGGGGTGCTTACTGGTGACTCTAATAAATAATT